>NW_025202967.1:6951-8095 GCF_004010195.1 Chiloscyllium plagiosum
AATTCGACGAGCATAAACCCAGAGACCTCAAAACAGTATCTTTTCCTCTGTTACTTTGATGACTGCATCGGCGCCACCTCGTGCTCCCACGAAGAGGTTGAGCAGTTCATCAATTTGACAGACACATTCCAACCCGAACTTAGCTTCACATGGTTCATCTCTGACATCTCTCTGCCCTTCCTCGACCTCTCCATATCCATCAATAACGACTGATTAAAAAACCGACAATTTTTACAAATCCAACAACTCGCACAGCAATCCAGACGACATCTCCTCCCACCAAACCTCCTGCAAAATTGCTATCCCCTATTCCCAATTCCTAAGTCTCCGGCGTATCTGCTCCCAGGATGACCATTTCTACCACAGACTACACCAGTTGTCAATCTTCTTTAAAGACCGTAATTTCCTCTTCCATGTGGTTGAAGATACCTTCCAACGCATCTCATCCACGTCGGGCACCGCCACCCTCAAAACCCACCCCTCCAACCTCAACAAGGCAGACCCTGCTGCTCCATACCTTCCAGCCCATAAACCTCTGCATAAACCGCATCATCCGCCGACATTACCCCCACCTACAAACACACCCCACTGCGAGGGATATATTCCCCACCACAGTCTTACCTACTTTCCACAAAGACAGTTCCGTTCGTGTCCCCGCCCCCAACAACCCACTCTCCCTTCCTGGCACCTTCCACTGCCACCGCAGGAATTTCAAAAACCTGCGCCCACACCTTTTCCCTCACATCCATGCAAGGCTACAAAGGAGCCTTCCACGTCCATCAGAATTTCACTGGCATATCCACAAATGTCACTTATGGTACCTTTTGCTCCCAAGGTAGTCTCCTTTACATTAGGGAGACTGGATGTCTTCTCGCAGAGCACTTCAGGGAACATCTCTGGGATACCCGCACCAATCAACCACACTGCCGTGTGGCTGAACATTTCAATTCACCCTCCATCTGCCGAGGACTTTCATGACCTGAGCCTCCTCCACTGCCATTCACCTTCGGGCTTGTAACCTGTCAACCCCAGTGCATGAACGTGTATGTCACCAGTTTACCCATTTCCCCTCCCTCACCCGACCCTAGTTCCAAACTTCCAGCTCAGCACCACGCTCAAGGTCTGTCCCAACTGTCAATCTTTC
>NW_025202968.1:0-1708 GCF_004010195.1 Chiloscyllium plagiosum
AGTTGGGGGGGGAGGTGAGGATTTATTTTGACCTGTACCAAGATGTCCAGGCAGTTCATAGTAAGCAAGGATGTACAGACCGATGGCTGTAAAACATGTCTGAGAATCATATAGGTTACGCTGCACAAAGCATGCGCAAGGTGAGATCAACATGAACAAGATCAGCATTATCTGAGATTAGAGAGTCCATTCATCAGTCTAATAACAGCCAGGAAGAAGCCGTTACTGAACTAGTTGATCTGTGTTTTCAAGCTTCTGTATCTTTTAGCCTGATGGAAGAGGTTGTGGGAGATCTTTACAGGCATGTGATGGGTCTTTGGTTATATTAGAACTAAGAAAATTTCAGTATAACAGGCTTTTCGTCAGTCAACTCCTGCGCTGATCTAAATCAATCGCCAATTTTCTAAAGTTTTGTATCCCTTTGCTCCCTGCCCATTCATGTATCTTTCTGGAAACAACTTAAATGGAGCACCACTGGTCACAGTTCTCCATTTTGAGAAACACGCTTCCTCTTCTACACTCTGTACCCTGTTGCCCAGCCAGTTCTTTATCCATGTAGCTAGCACACCCTAGACACCATGTGACTTAACTTTCTCCATAACCCGACCATGGAAAAACTTACCAAACGCCTTCCTGAAGTCCATGTACATGATATCTACAGTCCCTCCCTCATCAATCAACTTTGTCACTTCCTCAAAGAATTCTATGAAGTTGGTAAGACATGACCTTCCCTGCACATAACCATCTTGCCGATAACTGATAAGACCATTTTCATCCAAATGAGAAAAGACCCTATCCCTCAGTATCTTCTCTAGCATCTCTCCTACGCCTGATGACAGGCTCACTGGTCTATAATTAACTGGATTATTCATGCTACCCTTCTTAAACAACAACTTTCCAGTCCTCCGGGACCTCAGCTGTGTTCAAGGATGCTACAAAGATATCTATTAATGCCCCAACTTTTTTCTGTCTCCCTTCCCTCAGTAATCGGTGATAGCAGTGGAGCTTCTCGTCAAAAGGAAGAAGGTAGCTTACATAAGGTGGAGGAAGCTAGGATCAAGCTCAGCTCTAGAGGATTACAGGCAGGCGAGGAAGGAGCTCAAACATGGTCTGAGGAGAGCCAGGAGGGGGGCAAGAGAAAGGCATGGCAGAACGGATTAGGGAGAACACAAAGGCATTTTACACTTATGTGAGGAATAAGAGAATGGTCAAAGAAAGAGTAACGCCGATCAGGGATATCATAGGGAACTTCTGTGTGGAGTCTGAAGAGGTAGGGGAAGCCATAAATGTGTTTTTTTGCTTCTGTCTTTACGAAAGAAACGAACTTTGTAGTGAATGAAACCTTTGAAGAGCAGGTGTGCATGCTTGAACGGATAAAGATAGAGGAAGCTGATGTGCTGAAAATTTTGTCAAACATTAAGATTGAAAAGTCTCCAGCCCGGACCAGATTTGTCCTCGGCTGCTTTGGGAAACGAGTAATGCAATTGCTTCGCCACTTGCGAAGATCTTTGCATCCTCGCTCTCCACTGGAGTCGTACCTGAGGACGGGAGGGAGGCAAATATAATTCCTCACTTCAAGAAAGGAAATAGGGAAATCCCCGGCAATTATGGATCAGTATGTCTCACGTCTGTCGTCTGCAAGGTGTTAGAAAGGATTCTGAGGGATAGGATTTATGACCATCTGGAAGAGCATGGCTTGATTAAATGC
>NW_025202968.1:2997-5324 GCF_004010195.1 Chiloscyllium plagiosum
CAGTCACACAGTCATTCATCATAGACATTCCCTCCCCCAGCTCGCTCCATCATCATCAACACACAGTGACATTGGTTGTTGTGAGCGATACACAGTTAGTGTTGAGGCAGAGTGACATCATTAGATTGGGATTGTGCACCGTCAAGTCCTGTGTCACCATAACGGGGTAAATTCACAACAAATCGGGGACAGCGTGTGCTCCTACTGGGTGTCAGTGGTGCAGGGAGTGAAGATTTTAAAGGTATAATTCGAGTCCAGCCACTTCTTTAACCTGAATGGAGTCAACCACCTTGTGTGCTGCGTCTTTACAATGGTGGACAGTCCTTAGGGAGTCAGGAAATGTCATTTACATGAACCACCTGAACAAAGAATGGAGTCAACCACCTTGTGTGCTGCGTCTTTACAATGGTGGACAGTCCTTAGGGAGTCAGGAAATGTCATTTACATGAACCACCTGAACAAAGGACCTGAGGGCCGTTTTGCTAAGTTTGGAGATGATACAATGATGGTTGGATGGGCAGGCGATATTCATGAAGTGGGGAGGCTGCATTAAAGCTTGGACAGTTTAGGGCTGTGGACAAACACATGGCTGATTGAACACAATATGAGATCGTGTGAGATTATGCACTTTGATTGGCAGAATAGAGGCAGACACTATGTTCTAATAGGATCCATTGAATCTGAAGCAGAAAAGGATTTTGAAGCACTCATCCTCTCTTATAGTTAATGTGCAGGTTCAGTTGACAGTTAGGAAAGCAAATGCAATGTTAGCATTCATTTCAAGGGATCTGGAATACAAGAGAGGAGACATACTGCTGAGAATGTAATGGGCTATGTTCAGATGTCATTTGGAAGTTGTTTTGGGCACGATCTCTGGGGAAAGATCAGTTGGTGTTGGAGGTGATCCATCCTGGGGAGGATGATTTGTCATATGCGCGGCAGTGTGTGTACTCGATGGAATTGAGAAGAATAGGAGATGAGATATACGATAGAAACTAGTTGATCACTGCAAAGATTGATACAGTCAGTGTGTAGAAGATAGTTCCACTAGTCATACAGGAAATGACAAAATGGCAGTTTCATAGTGAAGGAATGGGCTGAATGGCCTAAACCTATTGCCATATCTCATGTTCTTTAGGTAGTAGGGTCTATTATTCAGTGCAGAATTGTAAGTCTCTGACCTGATTTTAGAACCCTTGTTGATTTTACTTCACTTTCTGCTCAATGGTAACCCCTGTGATATAGACGGTAGGAGGTTTCAGTGTCAGCCTGTAGTCCATTAAACGATGAATATAAACAGCTATCTGTGAGTCTCATCTGGCGGGAGTACATCATCTCTCTGATGATTGTCATTTTCAGTCTGGTATTTCCGAAGGATTGATCCTGTTACGCCAGTGTTGTTGAATTAAACAAAACAGATGCAATTTATCACAGCACACAGCAACAATAAGTCATCGAACACTGAACACTCTTCTAATAACAGAATCGTTGATAATGTTCTGTATAAGAAACACTGCTTTCCTGTTCATGTTCAAATCAGATAAGCTATCCCATTGAGATGCTCAACTTGGAACTATTTTAAAAAAATCTTTTTTTGGATGCAGACATTGCCGGATGGGCCCACCATTTCTTGCCCGTCCCTCGTTGCCCCCTTGAGAAAATGGTACTTAGCTGCCTTCCTGAACCGCTGCAGTCCACCTGCTGTGTGTTGACCCGCAATGCTATTAAGGAGGGAATTCCATTTTATTTTCTCCCAGCAACAGTGAAGGAGCGGCAATATATTTCCACAACAGGATGTTGAGTGGGTTGGAAGGGAATTTGGAGGTGGTGGTATTCCCATAATTCTGCAGCCCTTGTCATTCTAGATGTAAGTGTTCGTGGGATTGTAAGGTGCTGTCTGAGGATCTTTGGGGAAATTCTGCAGTGTGTCCAGTAGATAGTACACACTTCCACTGTTGAGAGACGGTGGTGGAAGGAGTGAATGCTTGTGGATGTGATGTCAGTCAAATGGACTGTTTGGTCCAGGATGGTGTTAAGCTTCTTGGTGTTGTTGGGGCGGCACTCATTCAGGCAAGTGGGAGAATTCCATCTCATTCCTGATTTGTGTCCTGTAGATGATCGACAGACTTTGGTAAGTCAGGAGGTGAGTTACTCGCACAGTATTCCTAGACTCTGATCTGCTCTTATATTTATGTGGCGAGTCCAGTTGAGTGCCTGGTCAATGATAACCCCCAGGATATTGGTAATGGGGAATTTGGTGATGATAATGCTGCTGAATACCAAGTTGTTATATTGTTTCTTATTGGTGATGGTCATTGTCTGGCATC
>NW_025202968.1:5344-6806 GCF_004010195.1 Chiloscyllium plagiosum
CAGTCACACAGTCATTCATCATAGACATTCCCTCCCCCAGCTCGCTCCATCATCATCAACACACAGTGACATTGGTTGTTGTGAGCGATACACAGTTAGTGTTGAGGCAGAGTGACATCATTAGATTGGGATTGTGCACCGTCAAGTCCTGTGTCACCATAACGGGGTAAATTCACAACAAATCGGGGACAGGGTGTGCTCCTACTGGGTGTCAGTGGTGCAGGGAGTGAAGATTTTAAAGGTATAATTCGAGTCCAGCCACTTCTTTAACCTGAATGGAGTCAACCACCTTGTGTGCTGCGTCATTACAATGGTGGACAGTCCTTAGGGAGTCAGGAAATGTCATTTACATGAACCACCTGAACAAAGGACCTGAGGGCCATTTTGCTAAGTTTAGAGATGATACAGTGATGGTTGGATGGGCAGGCGATATTCATGAAGTGGGGAGGCTGCATTAAAGCTTGGACAGTTTAGGGTTGTGGACAAACACGTGGCTGATTGAACACAATATGAGATCGTGTGAGATGATGCACTTTGATTGGCAGAATAGAGCCAGACACTATGTTCTAATAGGATCCATTGAATCTGAAGCACAAAAGGATTTTGAAGCACTCATCCTCTCTTATAGTTAATGTGCAGGTTCAGTTGACAGTTAGGAAAACAAATGCAATGTTAGCATTCATTTCAAGGGATCTGGAATACAAGAGAGGAGACATACTGCTGAGAATGTAATGGGCTATGTTCAGACGTCATTTGGAAGTTGTTTTGGGCACGATCTCTGGGGAAAGATCAGTTGGTGTTGAAGTTGATCCATCCTGGGGAGGATGATTTGTCATATGCACGGCAGTGTGTGTACTCGATGGAATTGAGAAGAATAGGAGATGAGATATCCGATAGAAACTAGTTGATCACTGCAAAGATTGATACAGTCAGTGTGTAGAAGATAGTTCCACTAGTCATACAGGAAATGACAAAATGGCAGTTTCATAGTGAAGGAATGGGCTGAATGGCCTAAACCTATTGCCATATCTCATGTTCTTTAGGTAGTAGGGTCTATTATTCAGTGCAGAATTGTAAGTCTCTGACCTGATTTTAGAACCCTTGTATTTGTATGTTGATTTTACTTCACTTTCTGCTCAATGGTAACCCCTGTGATATAGACGGTACGAGGTTTCAGTGTCAGCCTGTAGTCCATTAAACGATGAATATAAACAGCTATCTGTGAGTCTCATCTGGCGGGAGTACATTGTCTCTCTGATGATTGTCATTTTCAGTCTGGTATTTCCGAAGGATTGATCCTGTTACGCCAGTGTTGTTGAATTAAACAAAACAGATGCAATTTATCACAGCACACAGCAACAATAAGTCATCGAACACTGAACACTCTTCTAATAACAGAATCGTTGATAATGTTCTGTATAAGAAACACTGCTTTCCTGTTCATGTTCAAATCAGATAAGCT
>NW_025202968.1:7104-8096 GCF_004010195.1 Chiloscyllium plagiosum
GGGCTGGGAAACATTCAAGTTCTTATTTTTTCACTCCCGTGCCGTGGAAATAACTGTCTTTATGTTTTCCTTAGCTTTTCTGCTGAATTCGCCTGCTCACCAGACCAGGTTGAATGTATACAAAGTTCAGCAAAGACAAGCTGTCTCTTCGACTGCAGAATTCAGCAAAGTGTTTGAAACGTTCAGAAAAGTTTTAGAATTAGCATAGCATTCTCTTTCAGGTTTCACAGAAAACGTTAAGTTTGTTTCTTTTCAATTACACTGGCAGAGGGGAAATCAGGATCTCAGCTGTGGATCAAATAATGATTGATAAATATCACACACCACTTCCATAGTTTTGTAATCCAGATTTCAATTTATATAGCTCCATATCAGGAGTGCATTTTAACAACCGTATCTCTTTGTAGTTTGCATATTTCCGTCTGTACAGAAAATCACTTTTCCCTGTATTTTGTTTGCATAAATGCATTTCATTAATATTGTCTCTGCTAATTCCTCATTGTAGATGTACCCTTGAATCTGTTCTTCATATGAGTTATAAAGAGTAAGGCTCCAATGCTCGTGACTGGGGAACATCACCGTCCCGACGCCCAGACTGAACAGTCATGTCCCCGACTCCTCTCCATCTTCTCTCTTTTCCCCAATGTCATAATCACAATGGAAATGAAGTCCAGTAAATGATACTTCATCACAGTTCCTTAGCAACGACAACATCGACAACATGACCCACACCTGCCCTCTCTGATTCTGGGATAACAATCTGAATTGTGTTTATCATGTGCAATTCCCCGTTAACATATCCATGCCGTTTGTTTGTTATAAAACCACATTGTCTCAGGCACATTTTGCCATCTGATCATGGATGAAAGATGTTCTCTCAATGTTTTACTGATATTGCAATGACTGATCTGTCGTTACAGGATTTGTTTCTGCATAGATGAGCAGTGAAGCATGTTTACGTTATGTTAACTCTCTGGCATTAATTCCATATC
>NW_025202969.1:0-1645 GCF_004010195.1 Chiloscyllium plagiosum
AGACGAGTAGCGTGGGCGCAAGTTTTCCAATTCCTGCAGTGGCAGGGCAAAGTGTCAGGAGTAGTGTGCGCGCTGGTGGGGGGCGTGGCCGTGACAGGAGAGTCGCGGAGGGGAAAGTCTCTTTGGGACGCTGATTGTAACTACCAGGAACAGATATCTTTGGTGGAGGGGTCCGTTTGGAGGTGTAGGAAGTCACGCAGAATAATGCAATGTATGTGGAGGTTGATGGTGTGGAAGCTGAGGACCGGGGATACTGACCTTGTTGCATTTGCAGGGGTGGGGTTCAAGGGCAGTGGTGCTTCACGTAGAGAAGAAACACTGGAGCGCATCATTAATCCTGTGGAAATGGAAGTGACTATCGCAAAAGAAAGAGGTTATCGGGGACATTCTGAGGTAAAATTAATCATCCTGGGAACAGATGCGGCAGAGGCGGAGGAATTGGGAACAAGAGAGCTCGGATGGGAGGAAGCGTAACCTTGGCAGCTGTGGAAGTCGGTGGGCTTGTAATAAGAGATCGGGGTTCACCTGACCAATCTCGCCCATCACCCACCCTTTCCTGGACCTTCCATCACCATCTCCGGCGACCAACTAACCACATACATCTATTATAAATCCACAGAGTCCCACAGCTACCAAGACTACACCTCCTCCCACATTGCTTCCTGAAAAAACGCGACCCCTTATTAAATATACTTAATGGCCCAGCCTCGATAGCCCTTTGCAGTGAGGAATTACCACAGATTCCTTACCATCTGAAAAAAAGAAATTACTCTTCGTCTCCATCTTGAAAGAGTGAGCTCTTTCTGGGCATTTTATGCCCACGGTTACATATTTTTGCACAAAGAAACAAAAGAAGTGGCAAACGTTAATTTTTGAGGGTAAGGAATGTGGAGTGGTGCATTTCTAAATTGGAGGTTTGTGGCCAGTCGTGATTCGCAAGGATCAGTGCTGTAATTGCTACTTGTTATTTTCATTAGTAAGTAAGATGGAAATTTCCAGAACCTGATTGGTAATTTTGCCGTCGACATTTGGAAAGGCATGTTCTAATTAGTGATACTTGAGGGAAATAGTGGGCAGTGAGGATATATGTTGAAGTTTGCAGCAATATGTTGATCAAATGGAATGCTGGACAGAGAAATGGAAAATTCTATTTCATCGGCATAAATGTGAGGTGATGCATTTTGGGAAGTCAAATACAAGAGAAAATTGCACTGCAAATGACCAGACTCTAAGGAACATTCATATACAGTGGGATCATGGATGAAAATCCATAGCTCTCCGAAAATAACAGCACAGCAGGATAGATAATAAGGAATCAGTATGGTACGCTTCCCTTCCTCGGTCGCAACGTTGAGTCTAGACATTTGCACGTCATGTTGTGACATAATAAAACTTCAAATCGGCCACTATTGCAATGTTGTGTGCAATTCTCATAGCCCCACTATAGGAAGAATGTGGAGGCTTTGGAGAGGATGCAAAAGAGTTTTACTAGTATGTTGCCTCGATGAGAATGTGTTAAAGATAAGGAGAGTTTGGACGTACTTGAATGTTTTGCTTGAGTGTCGGAGTTGGAGGGTCGACTTTATACAGGTTTATTGCATCACAAGAGGCGTGGATAATGTGGATAGTCGGAATTTCTTTGCCA
>NW_025202969.1:3533-8096 GCF_004010195.1 Chiloscyllium plagiosum
TTCCACACTGCATAGGTTCTTTTAGAATTACAATAGATTTTGACTATACGAACACCCCGTGGGTAAATACCTGATCCACTCTGCTCAAGGTCTTGTATGTAAGAATAAGATTACCTCTCATTACAAGAGTAACCTTTTCAAGCCTCCATAATATAAACCATTCTTCTCCAGAATACGTGAAGTGAATCATCTCTGAAATGCTTTCAATGTAACTATATACTTTCTCAGGTAAGGACACACAACAAAGTATAACTTCACACACCGAATAGTAGGTTTACTTTAGTTTTCTCAGAGTGTTGTGAGCCTTTATAACAGTCTTCCTCAATTGTCTTGGAGGTAGATTTTCACCGAATAGTAGGTTTACTTTAGTTTTCTCAGAGTGTTGTGAGCCTTTATAACAGTCTTCCTCAATTGTCTTGGAGGTAGATTTATTGAATATTTTTGAGGCAAGATTCATTAATCGTAAAGAAGTCAAACATTTACGGGGAGTGGACTTAAATGTGCAGTGTTGGAGAATATGTTGACATTGGTACCAAATGAGATGGCTCCACATTATCCAGGAATATAGTGCAAAACGAAGAGGTAAAAAAAAAAAAATTGTGGGGGGGGGTGTGATCCCAGGTAGCCGCAATCAAAGCACAGGCTAAGACGTCCTCGAACTCACTTCACCTACCAATTTAACCTTGTTCAGTGGAAATGACAAAACACGGCAAAGGATGAAGGAAATCCCAACGCCCGGGGCTCCCGTCAGAAGCATCGGTTGTACCTGCAGCTGCAGCGACAATCGGCTCTGCTCATTCGATGGATCGATCCCTTACTGGCCTAGATTATGGACTTCACAAAGAGGCGTGAAATGATTGAAGCCATAAATGAAAACATGTTCAGCAGTAGGCTAGACCCAGTTCTCAGTCAAGTTCCAAAGACATGAGCAGCAAACTGAAAGCCTTGAAAACAGAACGGAAAAAGGCAAACGAAGAATTGAAGCAGCAGAGACTGAGATCGATCCCTCTGAGGAGCGGATCCAAAACACTTGAAAAACAGGCCAATTAATTAACTGAATAACTTGACCTTGGCTACAGGGTCATGAAAACAAATCTCATCATCGGTCTGCTAGACTGGATGGAAGGCCGTCAGCCAGTTAGTTTTTTGTTTGAGAGCTGTCACGATTCCTTCCATTAGATGCTGAAACGGACCGGATGAAGATTGAGACAGCTAATCGTGCTACGACCCGCAGGCAAGGTCGAATTAGTGCCTTCGCCTTGCCATTGTGTGATTACGTAGTTACGGAAACAAACAAAGCGATACGGAAGCTTTCAAAACCCAGTGGAAGTTTCAGACGGGTTGACTTCACGGGAGCTTCAGGATTTTGTTCTTTCGGGAATTTTCTATGGCGGTGATTCAAAAAGGAAGTTTATCGATGTTATCAAGAGAACTAAGGGAACTCTGGATTCAGTATTCCTTCAGGTACCGAGCGGTGCTCTATCTATCTTTCAATTGGTCCTCGAACTTACTTGACTCTCCAGTGCAAGCGAAACCTTTGTGCACACTTTACGGTGTGTTGGATGATTTAAAATACAGATAACCATGTTTTTCATTCAGAAAGAATGTTTGCTTGATTTTTCTGTTATCAACCAGTGTTATATTATAGTCGGGAATGGGGAGCATGTTCATTTTTATCTTTCTCTGGGTGTGGCACAAGCTGGTGGTCGTTATCAATGTGGCTGTGATGACTAAATGCCCCCTATGGTGTGCTTAAGCCCGTTTTTGTAATTAATTGCCCTGGATACCACCTTGGTAGCGAGGCAGAAGATAACGTTTTGGGGTATATGAATGCCCCCAGTGCGCAGTGGCTAGATGCGTTTCTTTTTGTGGTTTTGTTTGTAAGTAGTTTTGGAAGGTTTTGAGAGCATGTCAATTGTTGTAGATTTAGTCTGTGTAGTTTTTAGGCTCTTTTTTTCATTGATGCTCGGCGATTTGTTGTTGGAGTTCTTCCTCTCTGGATTTCAAATGTTGTGACAGTGCGTTCTTCCCAATGATGTACTGAAATTGTGTATCTGGAACATTAAGTGGAGTCATTCGCCAGTTCAGAGGAAAACGTTACTCTCTCCTCTGAAAAAAGTGAGGGTTGATATTGCTCTATTGCGGGAAACGCACCTTGATGACAAGAACATTTGAAATTACAGTAGGGTGGGTTTGATAGAGTCTATATCACGAGTAGTGGAGAAGCCATACTTCATAGGACGAATCTTCCATTTAAACAGTTAGATAGTACAAGACACTCAGAGAAAGGTCATAACCCTCAAAGACTTGATATATGGGAAATAATACGATATTTCGAGTGTTTATTTGTTGCGGCACACCCCCCTAAATTTCTGGTAGATGCATTTTCAAATGAAGTAATCTTGCATCGCCACACATTAATGTACAAGTAGATGTCAATAGTCTTGTGGACCTCACGGTTGACTGACGCCCAAAGGCTCCCAATACCCTCTTTGCAAACGAATGAATTCGTAGATTTGTGTGTGGAACTAGAGCAGGCAGATATTTGGAGGAATCTCCAGCCCCCAGGTCGAGATTTTACTTTCTTCTCTCACCTGCAGTAATGTCAAAGGAAGTTTGATCACTTCCTCAGACCCTGCAGCAATCTCAGATTCGAGGGTGTCCTGTGCAATTGGGAATATTGCCGTTTCTAACCATGCAGTGGTATACTTATTGGCTAAGAGTATGGACAATATAACAGTGTAGAGACACTGGCAAACTGATCCCTTTGTTCTGAAGGGTTATAGGCTTACCGTCTATTTCTATAACGATTCCAGAACTTCCTGAGGCATTAATTCAGATTCAGCCAGTAATCCATCCACTCTATGGGAAACAGCTCAGGTTTCTGACAAGAAAATTGTTATTTTTTTGGAAGCTGCAGAATGGGGAGCAGCAGCACTTGCTCGAGACAAGGTTGTGTGCTGGAGAGAGGGCATACGTCGATCAACCCTCGGTGGCTGAGCGACAGATGATCACAATGATTCCGTCTACATTGAATTCCATGCTCACTCACAGAGCCAAGAATGAATTTTCTTTTGTAAAACAAAGGTTGTTTGAGAATGGTGATAAGCTGGGCAAGTGTTTAACGAATCTTTCCAGGAAAAGGAGCGCCTCCCAAGTCATTACCTCAATTAGGAAAGGTACGGGGACCCTTACCTGTGATTCCAAAAAGATTAATGCAGCAATTCGGTCACTTAACCCCAGCCGATATCAGACTGAACTTTGTGAGGATAGATTAATTAAGATGGAGTATTTTTTCAAGAACTAGGATCTTCCATGAATAACCTCTGAAGAAGTGTTTGCATTAATGCATCATTGCCAGTGCTGAAGGTGCAGGACACTGTGAACCAACATCAGAGTGGAAAGACGCCCAATCGTGACCGCCTTCCGAATGAATGTTGTCAGGGCCATGTTCAGTCACTCATAAAATCATTCTGCCTATCACCATCCTTAAAAGAGGAAAATGTATCTCTTATTCTGAAGAAAGGGAAGACCATAGAGGGCTGTGATTTTTATAGGCCCATGTCACGATTAACTGGCGATTTAAAAATCCTATCTGAGACCCTTGCATTTAGTCGGGAAACAGTGCTACCTTCCATTGTTAAAGAGTACCAGACTGACTCTACAAATGGCTATTCTTCCAATAATGTTAGGAGATTGCTCAATGTGATTCAAGCGTGTCAACATCAATCTGTAAAGGGCTTCAAAGTCTGCTTTGATGCAGAGAAGGCATTTGATTGGGCTGAGTGGCCACGTGTCATCTATACATTAAAACGGTTTGGTCCAGGTGAGGTTTTATGAAGTGGGTGAGGGTGTTTTATAGCGATCTTCTGGAAGCGGTTCTCACAATTAATGTGCGACCCAGTAATTTTCATATTTCTGGAGGCAGTCGACAAAGCTGTCCTCATTCGCCATTGTTTTTTCACATTGGTGATATTGTCACTGGTGAAGGCCGAGCATACGGGCTTTACAATGGACTACAGATCTTTCAACATCATTATGCGATTACTCAATATGATTCAAGCGTGTCAACAACGATTAGTGGTGTTTTCCGATGCAGAGAAGGCAGTTGGTTGAGTTCAGTGGTGGTATGTTATCTATGCATTACAACAGATTGGTCAAGGCAAAGCGTTTATCACGTGGGTGATGGTCCTTTATAAGGACCCTCTGGCCGCTGTTCTCACCAAAGGTGAGCGATCCAATAATTTTAATGTTTCTATAGGCTATCTATAATATTGTATCCTTTCGTCTATGTTGTTTACAATGTTGATAGAGCCATTGGATGAGGACACCCGTCGGAACCCCAACATATCTGCCCAGACATTGGGTAAAAGTCAAATAAGATTACATTGCATGCAGATGATGCTCTTATCTTTTTATCAAATCCCCCAGTATTCGTACCTCACTTGATGCAATGCATCAATTCGTTTGGCGCCTTTTCCAGCTGTAAGATTAATTTTACAATTTCGATGGCCATGCCATCTGGAGGAATTAGGGAAATACCCGATGCCGTGGTTGAATGCC
>NW_025202970.1:0-3783 GCF_004010195.1 Chiloscyllium plagiosum
TCCCCACTTCTGAACTCAATTCCTCTTGCTGATGTACCACTTGCTTTGCTCATTGCTTGCTGCACTTTCTGACAACTGGCAGTGACTGGTGAAGAAGGACACTGAGGCCCCTTGGTCTATCCACACATTACTCCTGATGAAGGGCTCGTGCCCGAAACGTCGACTCTCCTCATCCTCAGTTGCTGCCTGACCTACTGTGATTTTCCAGCGCCACAATATTCAACTCTGATCTCCAGCATCTCACTTTCGCCACATCTCAACAGATCACCATTTAAACAATGCACCTCCTTTCAGCTTTTATTTATACTGCAAAGGCTAGAACTTCACATTGTGGTACTGCATTTTCCATGTGTTTGCAAGTTGACACACAGACCAGGATCAACTTTTCCAGAGTCTGGCCCCTCCCTCGGTTCACTCTTGAACCCCAGAATGAAAAGGTGGTGAGAAAAACACTGTTGTACTCACAAATGTTAGACAGAGGAAGGAAGTTACAGTCTGGGGTGAAGTTTAACCTTATGCAGAGAGAAAAGAGCAGCAGCAACTTCAGAGCTCATGGTCCAACCTCCGCATTTCCACAATGGCCTGCTCTGATTGGCAGGAGGACCAGACTCCAAGATTGTCCACTGCTCCACGGAAAGGCGCTCGCCTGCCGTTTCTGCGTACTCCCAAGAGTTTCTGCAGTGCTTTGCTGACACTGGCGGTCATGCGCAGTGCTTGCTGACACCGCAGAGCATGCTCAGTGTGCAGGAATTTGTTACAAATTTTAAAGTTAAAAATCACAAAGCACCTGGTGATAGTCCAACAGACTTATTTGGAAGCACTAGCTTTCGGAGCCCTGCTCCTTCATCGGCTGATTGTGGAGTATAACATCATAAGACACAGAATTTATGATCTTACGATCTTATATTCCACAACCACCTGATAAAGTAGCAGCGCTTCGAAAGCTAGTGCTTCCAAACAAGCCGACTGGACTGTAACCTGGTGTTGTGTGATTTTTAACTTCGTACACATTAGTCCAACACGGGCACCTCCTGATCATGACAAATAATAAGCGTCCAAATGCGAATACGAGAGAAAAATGCCGAAGCTATTTTATTTTGCTGATTTATTTTCCCTGTGCCTCGACATTTTATTTCTTTTGTATTTTGTCTGGCTGCTCAACGTTTCTGTCTTTTCCCCTGGATAGAGGTATTCCAAAACTAGAGGGTAAAGGTTTAGGGTGTGGGGAAAGATTTTAAAAGATCTAAAAGACTAGGACGAGAACATTCACCCCTTACTGGGGGAAAGTGAGGACTGCAGATGCTGGAGATTAGGGTCGAGATTGTGGAGCTGGAAAAGCACAGCACGTCAGGCAGCATCCGAGGAGCAGGAGACTCGACGTTTCGGGCAAAACCCTTCGTCAGGAAATAGCCATGGGGAACTGCAGGGCTGTAGCGTAAACGAGTGAGTCATAGTGGGATGCTGTTGGGAAGGGCTGAAGAAGGGCCTGTGCCCGAAACGTCGAATCTCCTGTTCCCTGGATGCTGCCTGCCCTGCTGCGCTGTTCCAGCAATAAAGTTTCAACAAGGGCTGAAGAAGGGCTTATGCCCGAAACGTCGATTCTCCTGTTCCCTGGATGCTGCCTGACCTGCTGCGCTTTTCCAGCAACACATTTTCAGCTCTGATCTCCAGCATCTGCAGACCTCACTTTCTCCTGCTCTTGGGAAGGTCGGTGTGAATGGCCTGTAGGGATGATATGGTTCCACTGCCTTAGCCACGCGTATTTTGAGAAATGTGGGAAGAGTGGGTTCCAGTTCGTGGGACATTGACACGACTCCTGGAGAAGGTGGCATTTGTGCTGTCTCTCTCTTTACATTCTGCCCCCTGTCTATTTTCTCCCCATCCACTGCCCCCTGCCCATTCTCTCTCCTTACACTGCACCTTCTATTTTCTCCCCCAACCCTCTGAACCCCTGTCCATTTCCCTCCCTTCTCCACTTCTCTCTCCTCACACTGCACCCTCTATTCTCTCCCCCAACCCTCTGAACCCCTGTCCATTTCCCTCCCTTCTCCACCACCATCAGCGACCCCCTCACCGCCACCTCCCCCCGACCCCCACAATCGTCCTTTCTCGTGCCTCAGCCCTCTTTGATCGCTGTATGAAGTCTTTCTCAGGGAAGAGAGAGAATGGGTGGTGATGACTTTACCTGGGAAACACGGCATGTGAAAAATAGCTGATTTTTAAAATTGAGATTAACTAAAACCATATATTCAGAAACTTCGTTAAAGTCGGGAAAAATGTTATTTTTTTTCAAAAAAAAGCTGCACAAAACTTTCTGAAACTTGCATTGATGTATGTGCAGTTAGGCCACAACAAAGGACAGGCTGTAAGGAGTGAAGGAGTGAATAAAAGACAAGTCCAACCTTGTTCTCGAGGAGAAGGTGAAAAATGCAGATGCAGGAGATCAGAGTCGAGAGTGTGGTGTTGGAAAAGCACAGCAGGTCCGACAGCATCCAAGGAGCAGGAGAATCGATGTTTCGTGCATAAGCACGAGTCGAGAGTGTGGTGTTGGAAAAGCACAGGTCCGGCAGCATCCAAGGGGCAGGAGAATCGAAGTTTCGTGCATCGACACTTGGCATTCGGCCATCGCTACTTCAACCCCCCTGTGATGGCGCGTGAACTCGCTGGTGCCTCCGCAGGTGGGAGGAGCAGGTGAATCCCTTCCGGCACTTAGAGCAGGTGAACGGCCTCTCTCCATGGTGGACCCGCTGGTGGGTCAGCAGTGCAGCTGACTGAGTGAAACCCCTCCCGTACCTGGGGCACGTGAATGGCTTCTCTCCCTTGTGAATTCACTCATGCGTCTGCAGATGGCTGATCCGACTGAAGCCCTTCCTACACACTGAGCAGGTGAATGGCCTCTCCCGGTGTGAATGCGTCTGTGAGTTTCCAGCAGGGATGGGGAAGGGACAGACCCCACATTTCCAAGGTTTCCCCTTTTGAGGGAGCTTTCCTTGTGTTGCTCTGGGATTGAAATTACAAACAGAACGGGTATATAGCCTTTCCCACCTTGAGGGGTGAGACTTTGATTCCTCCAAGCTGAGTAAATGGTTCGAAGCACTTTTCACAGTCAGCGCACTGAATCTCCCTCACTCGGTGTCTCAGTATTCTTCCTGCCACAGGACTGTCCAAAATCTCTCAAACAAACAAAAGCAAACATGCCTTCTTGATTGGAATGGCTGCTGATATTCAAGTCCCAATGAATCAAGTGGCTCTGTCAGAAGTTGATGTTTCATTTGCTATAAGATTTCTTTCTGCACGTCTTCCTACAAAGAAAAATCACAAAATAAGTGATCACTGTCAGCACAATTAATGAACATAACATTGGTGGCAATTCCTGAAGATTGCGGGATGTCTGCTGATCACATATTAGCCAGGCCACAGAAACCTGAAAACCCTCATGCAGCCAGATAGGATTAGCTGTGCATGGAGGAAAACTTCTTTTCAGTGACAATAACATCGAACAAACTGCCAACAAAGATGCTGGAAATGGATCTGAATCAAGGATATGAAAATGAAATATTAAGGCTGCTTGAGAAAGGAAAGGCAGTAAAATTGCTGAATGACTTCCTGCTGACCTATTAAATAAAATAATTATGACAAAAAAAGGACGTAACTCCATTACTACATAAGAAGGTGAATAATAATTACAAAGAAACTTTGACAACAGCCAACAATATCAGATATACACCATATAGAACAAAGAAAGCTTACAGCCCAGGAACAGGCCCTTCAAGCCTGAGCCGA
>NW_025202970.1:7236-8098 GCF_004010195.1 Chiloscyllium plagiosum
AAAAAAGACCCTGAGCTTCCAGTTGCCTGCCAATTCCACACCCCACCCTGTTCCCTGGCCAACATCTCTGTCTCAGGTTTGCTGTAGTGTTCCAGCGAAGCTCAGCACCAGCAGAACGAAGAGCACTGAATATTACACTTGGAGTCCATACATCCCTCTGGTCCCAATATCGAATTCAATATTACTAGGGCCTGAAATCCATAGTATCCTCGTCCCTTCCACACACACCAAGCCTTGTTATCACGTAGTCTGTCATTACACACTACCTATTCTTAGCCACGAACAGTCTCCATTCATCCTCCCACGCAGATCGTTATCAACTCCCTTTCCTGTCCCACAGTTCTTCCCTCGCTTTGGGCTCTGTCCTGATCTATGATTTACCGCATCCGCCTTCCTCCCACAATATCTCCTGCATATAAACCAACGTTTTCCCAATCACCATCAGTTCTGTGGAAGGGTCACCGGCAACTCCTGTTTTTTGTTTCTGATATACAGCGTCCACAGTTCTTTCACCTTTTTATTGAGGTAGAGTAGGAAATTGTTTCGAGAGACAGAAGGAGAGGAGGGAGAGACAGAACAGACATGAACGGTTGATCTCCGTTGTTAATCATAACGTAAAATCATTGCAGTGCGATCACTTCCCTTAAGCATCAATAGAGGTCGATGGCTATGCGTGAGCTTGTGGCGCAACAGTCGCGCGTCTGACTTCAGATCAGAAAGTGGCGTGTTCAAGCCACGTCAGGCTCACTGGAATCAACTGCTTGTATTTCAAATTAAGAAAGGAATAGGTTCACTCCAGATAACTGTTGAGCCAAGTCTTCTTTCCGGGAACTTTCAATCACAAGTGAAGCTTTGCTGTCAG
>NW_025202971.1:0-4413 GCF_004010195.1 Chiloscyllium plagiosum
GTGTTTGGATGTGCAGGAAAATCTCTGCTGGATGTGGGAGGACCCTGTGGTGCCCTGAATGGAGGTGAGGGGTGAGGTGTGGGCACAGGTGGCAAGTGAAGGTGCTGAGAGTGGAGGATAGTTTGGTGGGTCGCATGGATCTAATGAGGAAGTCACAGAGGGAATGGTCTCTGGAATGCTGAAAGGGGTGGGGAGGGAAATATATCTCTGGTGGTGAGGTCTGATTGTAGTTGGTGGAAATGGCAGACGATGATGCATTGTATCTGGGTGGAAGGTGAGGACGAGGGGGATTCCATCCTTGTTGCAGTTGGAGGTTGGGTGCCAAGGGCAGTTGTGTGGGAAGTGGAGGAGATACACGGGAGGGGAAATTGCAGTCCTTGAAATCGGAGGCCATTTGGTATGTTCTGAAGTGTTCTGCCAGCTTGCATCAAGCTTCACTGGAACACTGCAGTAAGCATGAGACAGAGATGTTGGCCTGGAAACAGCCTTGTGTGTTAAAGTAGGGGGCAACTGGATGCTCCAGGTCTTTTTTGCAACAGAACGTAGATCATCAGCCGCCATTTCCACCACCGCTACTGAGATGCTACCAGGTTCCTGTCTCCTCTATTAACAGCTTTCCGCCCTCCCAGCCGGATCGTTATCCACTCTTTTGTCTTTCCAATTTTTCCAGTCTCTCTTTGGGCTCTGTCCCCACCTATTATTTACTCCTTACCCCTTATCTCCTGTAGTCCAAAGATGTGGAGATTAGGAGAATTGGCCCAGCTAAATTTCCCGTAGTGTTCAGGGATGTGCATTAGTCCGGGGAAATGGTGAGTGATAGGGTATGGGAACGGGTCTGGGTGAGTGTGGAATTGTTGGGCCGAAGGGACTGTTTCCTGTGGGGATTCTAATTTTCCCAGCTGCCATCGGTTCTGAGGAAGGGTCACTGGACTCGTGATGACCCTTAGTGTGTGCAGGAGGAGGAAACGGGAAATGAGAGAGTGGCAACAGAAACTGGATGAAATGTATCAGTGTCGACTGGGAGGGTTTAGTTACACTCTGTGCAGGTCGTTAATCTGAATTAGAAACTCCTGGTCCCACGTTTGCAGCAAAGTGGAAGATGGCTTGGGAGAGGTGCTGGGTTATGGCTGCCATCTTTATCTGGGGCCAAGGTACAGCAAGGAGCATGCACGTGTCCTCTTCCTGGGTGGGGGCGGTGCGATTTGAAGAGGAGCATCCAACACATACCAAAAGAAGTGTTTGCCTTCACTATTCATCTTGCACTGACTATGAGCTTTGTTTTGTGAATTCATTTTATAGGATAGTAATTGAGAATCATTGAGACTGGGATCTCAAAAGCAAGTTTCTACAGTCCACAGAGTCATCACGACCTAAATATCATTGGCATTTAACTGTGAAAGGAAAAAGGTTTGTCTGTTCTGTCTGTGGAAAAATATTTTCAATATTTTTGTCAAGCAAAAAGCAGAAAGATGTTCAAGTTCATGGTTGGATCACCCTTTGGGTATGTGTTTAATTCTTGGCCATGCAGCTGTGGAAGGAGGTATTGGCCTGAGAGAGAGCACAGATTTATCCAAATTACACCTCGTCTCTTTGCAGGAACTGTCAGATTTAGTCCCAATCATCCACTTTATGATGTTAACCTGTAAACTCCCTACTTCCAATTCCCTGCAAGTTTCTCATTGAAATTCCTCGTGGACTCGAATTCCAGCACCATTTCAGGTGGGATGATCCAGATTCTGACAACTGTCTATTCATTCAGAAACTGCTGAAGTCCATTTTGACTCTGCGGTTACAAAGGGCGGAATTGAAAGATGAGATGCTGTTCCTGAGTTCCCATTGAGGTGCATTGGAACAGTACAGGAGGCTGAGGGCAATGTAGGTGTGAGCAGACAATGAAGATGACAGGGCTGCACTGTGAGTGCTGCTTGGATCAATGAAAGTGTTTTTGAGTTGGATGTAAACAGAGTGAGATGAGACAGGGAGAAGGTGAAGCTGAAACTCCGTTTTACTTCAGGCCATTCAGAAATTCACTCTCTTAATGGGAGTAACTGGATGAATGTAGTGAGATGTTGTTACAGGAGACCTCAGACCCGTGGGGTGCTCCTCTTGCACAATGTGGGACATAAGGGACGCTTCCAGTGTCCCTTACAGCTATGTGTGCAGGCAGTGTGCCCATCTGTAGCTACTGAGAAACTGTTTTTCAGACCTGGAGCTGAGAGTGGACTCTCTGTGGAGCAATACTGAGAATGTTATGGACAGCACGGTTAGTGAGTTCGTCACACTGCAGGTGAGAGTTATACAGGCAGAAAGGGAATGTGTGACCATCAGATCAAGTAAAAGGCTCAGGAAGGAAGTGCAGGACTCCCCAGTGATCATTCCCCTTCTCAAACGGAAATTGTGCACCGCTTAGGATTCTATAAGGGGGGAACAGGTGGGGTGGACTCTCGGGGGAAATCAACAGCCAGGTTCATGACACCACAGATAGCACCGCTGCACAGAACTGGAGGAAGGAGAATGGCAGAGCTGTAGTGACAGGGGATCCAGTAATCAGGGTCAGAGACAGGTGTGTCACAGAAATGAATCCAGGACAGTGGAATTGAACCCAGGTCCATTTCTTGATAAGTGCACAGACCAATAAAGGTCAGCGTCCCAAATGCAACCTTCAGCACTTGACCACCCTGAAGCTCTACTTTCCAGGGACTATGCACTTGTTCTGAGCCCTTCAGAGGGATTGAAGGGGACAGGGAGAAAACACTACTTTCCAGGGACTATGCACTTGTTCTGAGCCCTTCAGAGGGATTGAAGGGGACAGAGAGAAAACAGGAACAAGGTTGTGTTGCAGATCTATAAAATAACTGTCTCCCACGTCTCTCGGTTTCTCCCCCTGCCTTGGTCTCCCACACCCCTCGTGCCTCCTCCCCCACCGCAGGGAAAAGACCTTGTCTATTTACCCTATCCATGTCCCGACTAATTTTATAAACCTCTATAAGGTCACCCATCAGCCTCTGACGCTCCAGGGAAAACAGTGTATTCAGCCTCTCCCTGTACCTAAGATCCTCCAACCCTGGCAACATGCTTGTAATTCTTTTCTGAACCCTTTCAAGTTTCACAATATTGCTTTGATAGGAAGGAGACCAGAATTGCACGCAATATTCCAAGAGTGACCTAACCAATGCCCTGTCCAGCAGCATTTCGACCTCCCAACTCCTATGACTTCCCAACTCCTGTACTCGGTACTCTGACCAATAAAGGAAAGCATACTAAACACCTTCTTCACTATCCTATCTACCTGCGATTCTGCTTTCAAGGAGCTATGAATCTGCACTCCAAGGTCTCTTTGTTCAGCAGCACTCCCGAGGACCTTACCATTAAGTGTTTCCACCCTGCTAATATTTGCTTTTCCAAAATGCAGCACCTCATATTTATCTAAATTAAACTCTATCTGCCAGTCCTCAGCACATTCGACCGTCTGATCAAGATCCTGCTGTAATCTGAGATAATCCTCTTCACTGTCCACGACACCTCCAATTTTGGTGTCATCTTACTAACAATACTTCCTATATTCACATCCAAATCATTTATATAAATGATGAAAATTAGTGGATCCAGCACCAATACTTTGTGACACTCCACTGGTCACAGGTCTCCAATCTGAAAAGCAACCTTCCACCACCACACTCCGTCTTCTACCTTTGAGCCAGTTTGGTATCCAAATGGCTAGTTCTCTCTATCGTCCGGGAGATTTAACCTTGCTAAGCAGTCAACCATGGGGAACCTTGTTGAACACCTTACTGACGTCCATGTAGATCGTTTCCACCGCTTTGCCCTCATCAATCCTCTTTGTTAATTCTTCAAAAAAAATTGACTCATGTTCATGAGAGGTGATTTCTCACACACAAAGCCGTTATTAATATCCACGACTTAACACTGTACATTGGGGTCTGCATCACCCAATTCTAGGTGTTAATATTCTGGATAAAGTTCACATTCACCAGCTTTGTGTTAGTGACTGTGTGTTGAGTCTTGTTAAAAACACCAATGCCGGTTAGTTACTTTTGAAAGGCAGTCCTTTCCGTCTGCTCTGTCTCCTCCATCCCCACCGTAGAGAGTAAGTGGGAGGAGCTCATAGAGTTTCCATGTGAGTGAGATTGAGAAAATCTTCCCTTCATTCCACTAGCCCACCAGGAAATGGTGGTAGTCTCCTTACCTCTGAACCACGAGGTTTGGGTTCAAAGTTGAGTAACAGCATCTTTGAAGAGGCTGATTGGAAAACATGCCCAAGCTCCCAACTGTCCCTGCCTGAGCATCCAAACATAATCTTCCTGTAGTTTCTCTCCTGTCAGTTTCTCCCATTGCTCAGTTTGTCCAGGATCCCCTCCTGCTGCTGCACTGCTCCTGTCCCTCACTGACCTG
>NW_025202971.1:5247-8098 GCF_004010195.1 Chiloscyllium plagiosum
GTTTTGATAGTTACTTGATCCGTGCCGATCTGGATATCATTGACCTTTTCATGTGGAAGGAAAGGTGAGTATTCTGTCCGTGGGTGAATATTTCAAATCTCTCTGTGACTGGAAAAAAATGCTGAGACACAGCCAAGTCCATGTTACCGTGGTGACTGTGGAGAGAGATTTTGTTTATTTTTAAAAGTCTGAAAAACATGGCACATTTTCCAGGAACAATTAAGCTACAGATTTGTTTTGTATGAGGACAAGGCTTTAATTAACCAAGCAACCAGAAAGAGACCAGGATACCTGTACCATGGAACAAACGATGAAAACGGGATTGTTGTAAAGGAGTTAATTATCGATCATGGCTTGTAATCCATTGGCGTTGTCACGTCGGTTCCAGCGCCGTGGGGAAATACTGGAAATGTGATGGATGTCATGTAGGTTTCAGTTATTAAACTGTAAAAAGTGCAGAGAAATTTACAAGGATTTTTGCCCACGCTCAGGGGTCTGAGTTATAGGAAGAGGTTGGACAAGCGAGGATTTTTTTTTCTTTGTTTAGAGCAGAAGAAACAGAAGGGAGGATCTTTTCTCGAAGTCTATATGACCATGAGAGGCATGGGGAAGTTGAATGCACTCAGTCTTTTGCCCAGGGAATAACGGACTGGAGGGCATCAGTTTAAGGTTATAGGAGAAAGAATGAAAGGGAACCTGAGGGGCAACTGTTTTACACAGAGGGTGGTATGTATATGGAATGAGCTGCCAGTGGAAGTGGTTGAGGTGGGTACATTAACAAAATGTATAAAAACCATTTGGACAAACACATGGATAGGAAACGGTCAGAAGCATATTGACCAAGTGCATGGAATTCGGGTTAGCACAGATGGATATTTTGGCTAGAATGGGCCAGTTTGGGCCAAAGAGGATGCTTTGGAGCATCCTACATCCTCTGCTGTAGGATGCTCTGACTCCAAGTATATTGACTATTTCTCCTGCTATCTCTGGTAGCACCCTGGGATGTATTTCATCTGAGCAAGGAGACGTGTCCACCTTTAGCTCCATTAGCTTGCCCAGCTCTAACGCTTTTGTGATGATGGTTGTTTCTTGGTCCTCACCTTCCTTAGTCTCCTTATCAATTACTGGCATGTTCTTCGTATCCTCCACTGTGAAGACTGATTGCTGTGTACTCATATTCCTGAACCCTGCTGGTTAGGAATAACTAGGCACAGAACTCTGAGAGGTTTTCTTTGAGTCTTTATTGATGAGACATGGCAGTTACCTGGATAGTGTACATGCAGAGCACCTCCAGGCAGCATCAGGTAACCCACCCCCCACCCCCCGTCTGGTGTGCCACTCCCATTCTTATACCTTTGTGGTTTGTGGTTTTGAGTAAAGCTCCCATTCTTATACCTTTGTGGTTTTTGGTTTTGAGTGGAGGCTGTCTCTCAGTATTATCTCCATGGCAACGGCAGTTAAAAAGTCGAGTTCAGCTCAACACTTTGTGGTTAAACGAAATACCCCTCCCCCACACCCCTGTGACTCAGTCAGGTATCTGACAGGCACTTCAGTTTCAGTGGGGCTGTCTATCAGGATTCTGATGTGGAGGAGCCGGTGTTGGAGCGGGGTGGGTAAAGTTAAAAACCACACATCACCAGGTTATAGTCCAACAGGTTTATTTGGAAGTACAGGCTTTTGGAGTGTGCTGTGAGTTTTAACTTGGTCAGGATTATCTCTATGGTAACAGTTAAGTGATTAGATTAGATTACTTACAGTGTGGAAACAGGCCCTTCGGCCCAACAAGTCCACACCGAACCGCCGAAGCGCAACCCACCCATACCCCTACATTTACCCCTTACCTAACACTACGGGCAATTTAGCATGGCCAATTCACCTGACCTGCACATCTTTGGACTGTGGGAGGAAACCGGAGCACCCGGAGGAAACCCACGCAGAGACGGGGAGAACGTGCAAACTCCACACAGTCAGTCGCCGGAGGCGGGAATTGAACCCGGGTCTCTGGCGCTATGAGGCAGCAGTGCTAACCACTGCGCCACCGTGCTTCAACAATTACAGAGGCCATATGTTCCCCACATAAAAGGTTCCCCTCTAGCAGTGTAAACGGCTATTCTGGCCCTGGGGATAGCTGCTCATCACTTTTCTCTCCCAATCCCGTCTAGCTTTCTGTTGATCTTTAAAGTTTTTTCTAATCTCCTAGTTTCTCCTTGGTCTTTGCCAATTTGTATGTTTTCTATTTCAATTTGATAGACTCCCTTATTTCCTTAGCAGATTACTCCTTTTCCTACAGTCCTCCCTTTTCACTGATATATACTTTTGCTGAGCAATTTGAAAAATTCTTTGATATTCCTCCACTGTCTGTCAACTGTCCCACCCTAAAGTCTTTGCTTCCAGTCTACATTAGCCAACTCCTGCCTCATCCTATTGTAGGTCTCCTTTGTTTAAGCACAAGATCTTGGCATTGGATTTAATCTTCCCGCTTTCCTTCTGTATTCTAAATTCAACCAGACTTAACACAAGTCTGTTCTCCGATTACGAGGTGAGGCGATGTTACCTGCGTGTTTGGATTTTTATTGTCAGAGACCTTGGCTTTGTGATAAATTATAGGATAGATATTCACAACAGAGTATTCTGGACGGTGTGAATGTACTACAAAGTCTAAAACCATAAATCACTGTCTCCCCTCAGTTTACATGATTTGGAGATGCAGATGTTGGACTGGGGTGTACAAAATTTTAAAAATCACACAACGCCAGGTATAGTCCAACAGGTTTAATTGGAAGAACACTAGCTTTCGGAGTGTCGCTCCTTCATCATGATCCAATTAAACTTGTTGGACTATAACCTGTTG
>NW_025202972.1:0-1095 GCF_004010195.1 Chiloscyllium plagiosum
TTTGGATCCCCCTTATTACTTTCTGCTCTGTGCGCTGGAATGATCTTACCTGAAGAACATAGAACATAGAACAATACAGCACAGAACAGGCCCTTCGGCCCACGATGTTGTGCTGAACTTCTAACCTAGATTAAGTACCCATCCATGTACCTATCCAAATGCCGCTTAAAGGTCGGCAATGATTCTGACTCTACCACTCCCACGGGCAACGCATTCCATGCCCCCACCACTCTCTGGGTAAAGAACCCACCCCTGACATCACCCCTGACTCCTCTGGCAGTCCATTCCGTCTATGCACCATCCTCTGTGGATAATGTTGCCCCTCAGCTCCCTCTTTAAATCCTTGCTTTCACACCTCACGTTTATGCCTCCTGCTATGGACTTCCGACCTCCCTGACTTTGTCTTTCTGGCTGACCAACCATCGTCCCAACCAGCAGTTGGCAAGTCTATTGAGTCAGGAACTCCATGAGCACCTGTAGAAGACACAGAAATAGGCAGAATGGGAAATTAGACTAATGCTTTGAGGGTTACACATATAGAATGGCATTGAGCCCACAAAGATCTGGAAAATCCCAGTCTACATTCCTGACCTGTGCTGCCTCATCTCTCTGGAGTGGAGAATTCTGTTGGCTCATGATCTGGAGTAGCTTCAAGAGTGAGAGACGCTGACAGAGACAGCAATTAGACCAATACAGTGAGGGATACCACATGGAGAGTCACATCACTAGAGTGCTGGGTCAAACAATTGTGCAGGAAGAAAGGGTTTTGATTCATGTTGCACTGGGATATACAAACTGTGAGCAGGCGAAGTGATGGCATAGTGGCATTATTGTGTGACAATTTATCCAGAAACTCAGCAAGTGCTCTCTGGACACAGGTTCAAATCCCACCATTGCAAATGATTGAATGTGAAGTAAATGCTTCAAAAACGATGTAATTAAAAACCTGTAAATGAGTAGTAAACAATTGCTGATGTTAAGAAAAACCCATCGGGTGCATTCCTGTCTTTAGTGAAGTAATCTAAGGTGGGACTGGGATATCACAGGTATTACAGAAACACAGCTGAGGGAGGGACAGGACAGGCAGCTCAATGT
>NW_025202972.1:1702-3205 GCF_004010195.1 Chiloscyllium plagiosum
CCCTGCACATCTTTGGACTGTGGGAGGAAACCGGAGCACCCGGAGGAAACCCACGCAGACACGGGGAGAATGTGCAAACTCCATACAGTCAGTTGCCTGAGGAGGGAATTGAACCCAGGTCTCTGGCGCTGTGAGGCAGCAGTGCTAACCACTGTGCCACCGTGCCGCCCACTATCTAAGGATTGTGTATATCTAAGGATTGTTTAAATCTCCCTAATGTAGGTTATCAGATTTACATCTCAACTATTTCTTAAAAATCTCACATTGATTCATGAGAGAGGTTTAATGCTCCACTATGTAGTGAGGATGATCAATCCTACAAAATAGTTTGCTTTCTGACTAATCCTGAAGCGTTCACTTCCCGAGAATGCTTTGGCCCCGCTCCTCACTCACTCTGGTTGGCGGACCGGTCACTGCTCGGTCCTCCTGTTGCGCCCCTTCCTCCCAATTGAAGAGTTGATTCAGGCATGACTCAGCAGGCTGAGGGACAAGGGAAGTTAGAGTCGATGCCTTGTGATATGGTGAAAATATCCAGAATCTTGGATCGAGAGGCCTGAGTTCATTTCGCAGCTTGTGCAGGTGTGCGTAATAACAATTTTATTAAGAAAAAACAAGGGAAGGCAGGAACAGAGTAAAAACAATAGAACGTGCAAACAATGTGGTGGGGCTCTCAATGCTCTGGCGATTTTAGTCTTTACCATGTGATTTAGGGCCCCAGTGCATCTCAGTACAGACTGTGCCACTCCTCCTTGTGCACAGCCAGATACCACGATTGTGGGGCAAAGTGATGTGGTGGGGTCCAGATTCTGGTTTAGTGGTGCTGGAAGAGCAGGGCAGTTCAGGCAGCATCCGAGAAGCAGTAAAATCGATGTTTTGGGCAAAAGCCCTTCATCAGGAATAAATGCAGAGAGCCTGAAGCGTGGAGAGATAAGCTAGGGTGGGGAAGAAAGTAGCATAGAGTACAATAGGTGAGTGGGGGAGGGGATTAAAGTGATAGGGCGTGGGGGAGTGGATAGTGGAAAAGAAGATAGACAGGTAGGACAAGTCAGGACAAGTCATGGGGACAGTGCTGAGCTGGAAGTTTGGAACTGGGGGGAGGTGGTGGAAGGGGAAATGAGGAAACTGTTGAAGTCCACACTGATGCCCAGGAGTTGAAGTGTTGCAAGGCGGAAGATGAAGCGTTCTTCCTCCAGGTGAGGGACCAGCGGTGGAGGAGGCCCAGGACCTCCATGTCCTTGGTAGAGTGGGAGGGAGAGTTGAAATGTTGGGCCACAGGGCGGTAGGGCTGATTGGTGCGGGTGTCCCGGAGATGTTCCCTAAAGCACTCTGCTAGGAGGCGTCTGGTCTCCCCAATGTAGAGGAGACCGCATCGGGAGCAACGGATATAATAAATGATATTAGTGGATGTGCAGGTAAAACTTTGATGGATGTGGAAGGCTCCTTTAGGGCCTTGGATAGAGGTGATGGAGGAGGTGTGGGCGCAGGTTTTGCAATTCCTGCGGT
>NW_025202972.1:3729-8098 GCF_004010195.1 Chiloscyllium plagiosum
GAATGAGAGTGTCGGTGGAAGGGTACTGTTGGGGGACGTCTGGAGAGGAAAAAACTGAGGGCTTGGAGGCCCTGGTCATGGTGGATGGAGGTGTAGAGGGATTGGATATCCATTGTGAAGATGAGGTGTTGGGGGCCGGGGAAACAGAAGTCTTAGAGGAGGTGGAGGGCGTGGGTGGTGTCTCAAACGTATGTGGGGAGTTCGCGTGGGTGGTGTCTCAAACGTATGTGGGGAGTTCCTGGACTAGAGAGGATAGGACAGTGTTGAGGTAGTTAGAGATGAGTTCAGTGGGGCAGAAGCATGCTGAGACAATGGGTCAGCGAGGGTGGTCAGGCTTGTGGATCTTGGGAAGGAGGTAGAGCCGGGCAGTGCAGGGTTCCCGGACTATGAGGTTGGAAGCTGTGGGTGGGAGATCTCCTGAGGTTATGAGATTCTGTATGGTCTGGGAGATGATGGTTTGGTGATGGGGGGTGGGGTCATGGTCGAGGGGGCAGTAGGAAGAGGTGTCCTCAAGTTGGGGTTTGGCTTCAGCGGTGTAGAGGTCAGTGCGCCAGACTACCACTGCACCCCCTTTACCTGCTGGCTTGATGGTGAGGTTGGGGTTGGAGGGCTGCGCGTTGTGAGGGTGAGAGGTTGGAGTGGGGGAGGGGGGTAGACAGGTTGAGGCAGTTAATGTCCCGGCGGCAGTTGGAAATGAAGAGGTCGAGGGCAGGTAATAGGCCAGCGCAGGATGTCCTGGTGGATGCAGTGTGTTGGAGGTGGGTAAAGGGGACCTCAGAAGGTAGGCGGGAGTCCTGATTGTGAAAGTAAGCTCGGAGGTGGCGGAAGAATTGTTGACGTTACGGCGTGCGTTAAATTCATTGATGCATGGACGGAGGGTGATTAAAGGTGAGGCCTTTGCTGAGAACTGATCGTTCGTCCTCAGTGAGGGGAAGGTCTGGAGGGATGGTGAAAACTCGGCAGGGCTGGGAGCTGGGATCTGGTGAGGGTGTGGAGCTGGGAGTGGGGGCGGAGCCTGTAACTGGAGGGGGGGAATGGGGTGGAGTCATGAGCAGGGTTCCACCACCATTCCCCCCACGCTGACGTCATCATCCTAAGAAAAAGACTTCCACTGTCTACCTTTCTAATCCTCTGATCATCTTGTATGTCTCTATCAAATCCCCTCTAGCCTTATTCTTGCCAATGAGAAGAGTTTCAAGTCTCTCAGCCTTTCCTCACAAGACCTTCTCTCCAGACCAGGCAACATTCTGGTAAATCTCCTCTGCACCTTTTCCAATGTTTTCAGATCCTTCTGGAAACATGGGCACCAGAACTGAACACAATATTCCAAGTGTGGCTGCACCAGCGTTTTGTATAGTTGCAGTATGGTATTTCAACTTCGGAACTCAATCCCTCCACGAATGAAACCTAACACACCGTTTGCCTTCTTAACAGCACTATCAACCTGGGTGGCAACATTCAGGGATCTATATACATGGACTCAAAGATCCCTCTGCACACCACACTACCAAGAATCTTTCCATTGACCCAGTATTCAGCCTTCCTGTTATTCTTCTCAAAGTGCATCACCTCACATTTCGTTGTATTGAACTCTATTTGCCAACTCTCAGCCCAATTCTGCAGTTTATCCAAGTCCCCTTGCAACCTGTAACATTCTTCCACACTGTCCACGACTACACTGACTTTAGTGTCACCTGCAAAATTTCCTAATCCATTCACCTATACCTGCAGTGGTCCCAAAATAGATCCTGGTGGCACATGACTAGTAACTGGACTCCAGGCTGAATATTTTCCATCAACCACCACTCGCTGCCTTCTTTCAGAAAGCAAGTTTCTAATCCAAACTGCTAAATCACCTCAATTCTATTCCTCTGCATTTTCTCCAACAGCCTACCATGTGGAACCTTGTCAAAGGCTTTACTTTTGTCCATGTATACCACGTCAAATACCCTACCCTCAACTACATGCTTGGTTACCTTCTCAAAAAACTCAATGAAGTTTGTGAGACATGACCTGCCCTTGACAAAACCAAGTTGACTATCTGAAATCAAACTGATGTTTGCCAGATGATTATAAATCTTATCTCTCATAATCCTTTCCTAAACCTTTCTGACAACAGAAGTAAGGCTCACTGGTCTATAATTACCTGGGTCATTTCTACTGCCCTTCTTGAACAAGGGCACAACATTTGCAATCTTCCATTACTCTGGTACCAAATCTGCAGACAATGACAACTCAAATATCCAAGCCAAAGGCTATGCTACCTTCTCCCTAGCTTCCCAGAGAATCCTCAGATAAATCCCATCCAGCCCAGGGGACTTGTCTATTTTCACTCCTTCCAGCATTGATAACACCTGTTTGTAACTAACCTTGATAATTTCTAGTCTAATATCTCATACCTCATTCTCCTCCTCTACAATATTCTCCTTTTCTTGAGTGAAAACCGATGAGAAATGTTAATTTAGCATCTCTCCGATCTCCACAGGGTCAACGCTCATCTTCCCATTCTGTCTGTGATTGGCCCTATTCCTATCATAATCATCTTTTTATTCCTCACATACCTATAGAAAGCTTTAGGGTTCTCCTTTATTCTATTTGTTAAAGACTGCTCTTTTTAACTCTCTCTTTAAATCCTTCTTAGCTGATCTGTAATTCTCCATTGCCTCAACTGAACCATCTTGCCTTATCAACACCTAAGCCTCCTCCTTCTTCCTAACAAGAGATGCAGTTTCCACAGTAAACCAAGGTTCCTTTACCTTATCACTTCCTCCTGCCTGACAGGGACATACCTATCAAGGACACACAATATCTGTTCCTTAAACCAGCTCCACATTTCCATTATCTGCATCCCCTGCATTTTGCTACCCCATTCTGTGCATCTAATTCTTGCCTAATAGCAGTATAATTGCCCTTGCCCCATCAATAACTCTTGACCTGTGGCACGTACTTATTCCTTTCCATCGCTAAACTAAACTTAACTGAATTATGGTCACTCTCTCCAAAGTGCTCACCTACAACTAAATCAAACACCTAGTCTGGTTCATTACCAAGGACCAGATCCAATGTGCCCTCCCCTCTTGTCGGCCTTTCGATATACTGTATCAGGAAACCCTCCTGTACACATTGGATAAAACTGATCCATCCGACGTATTAGAGTTATAGCATTTCCAGTCAATTTTGGGGAAGTTAAAGTCCCCCATAATGACCACCCTGTTACTTTCACTCCTATCCAGAATAATTTTGCTAATCCTCTCTTCCACCTCCCTGGACCATTGCGAAGGCCTATTAAAAAAAAAACTCCAAGCAGTGTGATCTCTCCTCTCCTGTTTCTAACCTCAGCCCACAATACCTCAGGAGACTAGTCCTCATCAAAATTTCTCTCAGTGACCGTTATACTCTCCTCGACTAACGTGACATGCATGGACCCATTGCAGTGCTTCAAACTCCATGAGGCAGCCATACTCTCTGACAGACAGACTCAGTCTGAAACCTCCTCTGTCCTTATGACCTTATGCACTGCCTGTGCTCCTCCATTTCCCCTTTGCACATTCCCTTTCCAACCCACCCCACCTGCAGCACTCCACGAATGGTGCTGTCAAGGGCAGAAGTCTGTGGAATACCCTCCCTAACCTTCTCTATCCTCCTTTAAGATGTATTTTAAAATCATTCTCTTTAATCAACGTTTTGATCATCTATGAAGCACCTTAGGAGATTTACCATTGTAAAAGATTCCATACAATGCAAGTAGTTGCTGTTATTGCTGTACATTAATGCATCATGATGCATTCAAAATTCTAACAAGAAAGTCACTGACAGGTGTAGTGTGCAGGCCACCAAATAATAACATCACATTGGGATGGGCAATAAACAAAGAAATAACTATTGCCTGTAAAAATGGTACGGCTATTACCATGGGTGATTGTAATCTACATGTAGATTGATCGAACCGGCTCAGTCAGGGTAGCCTTGAGTTTATTAAGTGTATCCATGATAGTTTTCTTGAACAGTTGAAATGGAACTGACAAGGGAGCAATCTATCCAGGATCTGGCCCTGTGCGATGAGACAGGAATAGTTAATGACCTCAGAGTTAGGGATCCTCTTGAAAGAAGTGATCACTGTATGGTTGAATTTAGAATACATCTGGAGAGTGTGAAGATAAAACTACAATAGAATGAGGGAGAACCTGGATAAAGTAGACTGGAAACAAAAATTTTATGGTGGGACAGTTTATGAGCAGTGGAAGATTTTCAAAGGCACTTTGCAAAGTGCTCAGCAATGGTATATTCCAGTGAAAAGGAAGGACTGTAAGAAAAGGCATACTCTGTGATGGGTATCTAAGGAAAGCAATCAAATTGAAAGTAAAGGCAT
>NW_025202973.1:0-3529 GCF_004010195.1 Chiloscyllium plagiosum
TCTCCCTGAATCTCTGAGACACATTGTGACACTATGACTCTCTTGAAACTCTCTGTGGCACTCTCTGACACACGCTGAGATACACTGTGACACTCTCTGACATCTCCGACACTCTCTCAGACACAGTGTAACACTCTCTGACTCTCTCTGACACTTTGAGACACACTGTGACACTCTCTGACACTCTCCAACACACTGTGACACTCTTTGAGACACACTGTGACACTCTCTGACACTCTCTGAGACACACTGTGACACTCTCGGACTCACTCTCAGATTCGCTGTGACACTCTCTGACGCACTGTGACATTCTCTGACACAGACAGAGACACACTGTGACATTGTCTGATACTCTCCAACACACTGTGACACTCTCTGAGACACACTGTGACACTCTCCGACACTCTCTGTGACATACTGTGACACTTTCTACCACATCTGAAACATTCTGTGACACTCTCTGACAGACAGTGACACACTGTGACACTCTCTGTGACACTCTCTGACAGACGAAGACACACTGTGACACTCTCTGACACCGGCAATGACACTTTCTGACTCTCCCTGACCCTCTGAGACACACTGTGACAGTCACTGAGACACAAAGTGACACTATCTGACTCTCTCTGACATTCTCTCAGACACACTGTAACACTCTCTGACTGTCTCTGAAATACACTGTGGCACTCGCTGACAGATTGTGACACTTTATGACTCTCCCTGAATCTCTGAAACGCACTGTGATACTCTGTGACTCTATCTGCCACACTGGAACTCACTATGCCGCTCTCTGTCCCTCTCCGAGACACACTGTGACCCTTTTTGACTCTCTCTGAAACTCTCTGTGACACTCTCTGACACTGTCTGAGACACACTGTGACACTCTCTGACTCTCACTGAGACACACTGTGACACTTTGTGACACTCTGTGACTCTATCTGCCACACTGGAACACAATATGTCACTCTCTGTCCCTCTCTGAGACACACTGTGACAACCTCTGTCAGACTGCGACACTCTCTGGGACACACCGAGACACTCTCTGACACACTGTGACATTCTGACAGACGGTGAAAATTTCTGAGACACTGTGACACTCTCTGAGACACACTGTGACACTTGCTGTCTCTCTCTGACTCTCTGAGACACTCGGTCACTCTCTGAGACACACTGTGACTCTCTCTGACACACTAACATACACTGTGACGCTCTCTGACACTCTCTGAGAAACACTGTGACACTCTCTAACAGACTGTGACAATTTCTGAGACACACGATGACACTCTCTGACCTACTGTGACACTCTCTGACACACGGTGACATTTTCTGCAACACTGTGACACTCTCTGAGACACACTGTGACACTTTCAGTCTCTCTCTGACCCCCTGAGACACACTGTGGCACTCTTTGAAATAGACTGTGACACTCTCTGACTCTCTCTGACTCACAGTATGACATACAGTGACACTCTCTGACTTATTCTGACATTCTCTGAGACACACTATGACACTCTCTGACAATCTCTGAGTCACATTGTGATACAGTCTGACTCTCCATGACACTTCTGAGGCACAGTATGACATACTGTGACACTCTCTGACTCAATCTGACACTGCGGCACACTGTGACACTCTCTCACAGACTGTGACACACTGAGACACTCTCAAAGACAGATTGTCACACTTTCTGACTCCCTCTCTCTCTACTCTCTGAGACACACTGTGACACTCACTGAGACACAATCTCACACTCTCTGACTCTCTCTGAGGCACACTATGACACTCTCTGACAGACTGTGACACACTGAAATACATTCTTTGAGACTGTGACAGACTGTGACACACTCTGAGACACACTGTGACACTCTCTGTCATTTCTGAAACACACAGGGACACTCTCTGACAGACTGTGACACAATGTGGCACTCTCTAACACTATCTGAAACATACCGTGGCACTCTCTGACACAGGCAGAGACACACTATGACACTCTCTGACACTCTCCAACACACTGTTACGCTCTCTGAGACACACTGTGACACTCTCTGACACTATCTGTGACATTCTGTGACACTTTCAACACATCGGAAACACTGTGACACTCTCTGACAGACGGTGACACACTGACACTCTCTTTGAGACAGACTGTGACACTTTCTGAAGCTTTCTGACTCTCTGAGACACACTGTGACACACACTGAATCTCTCTGACACTCTCTGAGGCACAGTATGACATACTGTGACACTCCCTGAGACTCACTGTGACACTCTATGACACTCTCCGACACTCTCTGATATTTTGTGATGCACTGTGACACTCTCTGATCCTATCTGACACTCTCTGAGATACACTGTGACACTTTCTGACTCTCTGAAACACACTGTGACACTCGCTGACAGATTGTGACACTTTCTGACACTCCCTGAATCTCTGAGATACACTGTGACACTCTCCGACTCTCTCTAAAACTCTCTGTGACACTCTCTGACACACGCTGAGACACACTGTGACACCTCTGACACTTTCTCCAACACATGCGAAACTCACTGATCCTATCTGACACTCTCTTAGACAGACTGTGACACTTTCTGACTCCTCTGACTCTCTGAGACACGCTGTGACACTCTCTGACTCTCTCTGAGGCACACTGTGACACTCGCTGACAGATTGTGATACACTGAAACACACTGTGACACTCTCTGACTTTCTGAGGCACACGGTGACACTCTCTGACTCTCTCTGACTTTCTCTGAGGCGCACTGTGACACTCTCTGACAGACTGTTTTACACTGAAACACACTGTGACACTCTCTGACTCTCTCTGAGGCACACTGTGACAATCTAACAGACTGTGATACACTGAAACTCTACCTGAGAGACTGTGACAGACTGTGACACTCACTGAGACAAACTGTGACACTCTCTGACATTCACTGAAACACACTGTGACACTCTCTGACAGACTGTGAAACACTGAAACACTCTCTGAGAGATTGTGACAGACTGTGACACTCTCTGAGACACACTGTGACACTCTCTGACATTCTCTGAAACACACTGTGACACTCTGTGACAGACTGTGACACATTGAGACACTCTCTGACACTCTCTGAAACAGACTGTGACACTCTCTGACACAGGCAGAGACACACTGACACACTCTGACACTCTCCAACACACTGTGACACTCTCTAAGACACACTGTGACCCTCTCTGACACTCTCCAACACACAGTGACACTCTCTGAGACACGCTGTGACACTCTGTGACATACCCTGACACTTTCTAGTATTCTGTGACACTCTCTGACAGACGGTGACACACTGTGACACTCTCTGACACCGACTGTGACCCATTCTGACTCTAGCTGCCTCTCTGAGACACACTGTGACACTCTCTGGCTCTATCTGAAACACGCTGTGACACTCGCTGAGAGATTGTGACACTTTCTGACTCTCCCTGAATCTCTGAGACACATTGTGACACTATGAGCTCTATCTGAAACACGCTGGCACTCTCTGACACACG
>NW_025202973.1:7140-8098 GCF_004010195.1 Chiloscyllium plagiosum
TGAGACGCACTGTGACACTCTCTGACAGACTGTGATGGACTGAAACACACTGTGACTCTCTCTGACTTTCTCTGAGGCACACTGTGACACTCTCTGACAGACTGTGACACACTGAAACACTCTCTGAGAGACTCTGACAGACTGTGACACTCTCTGAGACACATTGTGACACGCTCTGACATTCTCTGAAACACACTGTGACACTCCCCGACAGACAGTGACACATTGTGACACTCTCTGACACTCTCCGAAACAGACTGTGACACTCTCTGACACAGGCAGAGACACACTGACACTCTCTGAAACTCTCCAACACACTGTGACACTCTCTGAGGCACACTGTGACACTCTCTGACACTCTCCAACACACAGTGAAACTCTCTGAGAGACACAGTGACACTCTCTGAAGCTCTCTGTGACATACTGTGACACTTTCTAGCACATCTGAAACACTCTGTGACACTCTCTGACAGACGGTGACACACTGTGACACTCTCTGACACCGACTGTGACCTTTTCTGACTCTACCTGACTCTCTGAGACACACTGTGACAGTCACTGAGACACACTGTAACACTCTCAGACTCTCTATGAAAATCTCTGAGATACACTGTGACACTCTCTGACTCTCGCTGACACTTTGAGATGCACTGTGACGCTCTCTGATCCTGTGTGACACTCTCTGCGACACACTATGGCACTCGCTGACTTTCGCTGAAACTCTCTGTGACACTCTCTGACACACGGTGAGACACTCTGTGACACGCTCTGGCACTTTCTCCAACACACTGTGACACTCTCCGATCCTATCTGACACTCTCTGAAACAGACTGAGACACTTTCTGACACACACTGTGACACTCTCTGAGAGAGTTTGATACACTGAAACACACTGCGACACACTCTGACTCTCTCTGAGGCGTACTGTGACACTCTCTGACAGACTGTGACACACTGA
>NW_025202974.1:0-8099 GCF_004010195.1 Chiloscyllium plagiosum
CAAGGACTGCAACAAGCATTATATTGGACAAACGGGCAGGAAACTAGCCACCAGAATATATGAGCACCAACAAGCCATAAATAGTCATGATCAACCACCACTAGTATCCATGCAAACAAACGAAGAGGGACACTAGTTCAACTGCGACAATATGTGCATCCTGCGACATGCTAAACAGAGGCACTCACAGGAAGTCCTAGCGGGATGGCATTCAAACCAAAACTTCATGAACAAACGTATCGATATGGATGCCATTTACCAATCTCTCTGAAACAGAAGCAGAAATGCTATCACCCACCACAACAGACCAATACACTTATATAGCAAGCCGGACAGACACCAGCACTTCGTGGGAAGCTCAGTAATGATATCACCTGGCATGCTGACGAAATGTCTGAGAACACATCTAACAGCTCAATGAGCAAAGTTACAATCTAATCCACAGCCTGAGCTACCAATCTTAACAAACACCGCACACAGAGAACGCGATAGGGAATGGAGGAGGAGGGTTTTGAAATTAGGGACGGATGCAGATTCTGGGATACACCGCATAGACACAGCGTAATGTCAGGGCTGGAAAATGGTGCATAGATAGGGAGATATCTAATTGCCAGAGCAGGTTAGACGCATGGGGAATGTAAGTATGACTGTAGGAGAATGTTAGAGAGATTAGGAGGTTTGTGGGAGATGGAGGAAGTTACAGAGATAAAGAGGATTGGCAGAAATGGTGGAGGTTACAGAGATGACGAGGGATGTTGGGGCAGAACTTGGTCAGACGTATAAGGCGGGCTGAAATACGTAGTGGAGATTACAGAGATAAGGAGGGTTTCAGGAGCTGCAGCTGTTTACAGAAATCAGTCGGGATAAACGGGTCTGAGGAGATTACAAAGATTATCAGAGTGAAGTCTGGTGAAGATAACATCGTTAAGAGGGTATTAGTAGCTGGAGGAGGTTACAGAGAATAGATACATGCTTGACCAGGTTACACAGATAGGGAGACATGTTATGTTGTAGGAGCTGAACAAAATTGGAGGGAGGTACTAGAGAAAGCTACAGAGATGAGGGGAGTAAGTGCTGGAGAATGGTACAGGGAAGAGGTTGATTTTGGTATTGGAGAACGTTTGAGGAAGAGGGACTGGCTGCAGGTGCGGAAGAATGTAACAGCGTGAAAGAGTGGTTGTAGGTGCTGGAGAGTGTTACAGTGATAGGGAGTTGAAGTGGGTACTGGAGAAACGGTTAGGAAGGTTTGAAGGTGTTGGAGGATATACAAAGTTAAGTCAAAACTGGAGTACTTTACTCAAAGTGAGATCGGACTAGGAAGGAGATGATGACACAAGTTTGGGGCAGTGCCAATGCTCGAGGAGGTAACAGAAATAGGGACAATCTGGAGGGGATAAGCGCGGTTTTGAGGACTGGAGGATGTTACAGTGATAGGAACGCAAGGCTGGAAATGTTCCAGAGATTGGAAAGCAAGGCTCGAGAGGTTGCAGAGTTTCGAAAGCACGGCTGGAGAGATTACAGAGATAGGAAAGCAAGGCTGGATACGATATATAGATAGGGAAACAGGCCTGGAGACATTACAGGGGCAGGAAAACAAGACTGGTTATGTGATAGAGACAGGAAAGCACGGCTGTAGATGTTATAGAAACAGGAACGCAAGGCCAGAGGATTCTGAGTTATCCAAGATGGAGTATGGGCAAATTTCTGGCTATAACAGCTGCTCCTTTTCCGAGGTATTTCAAGTGTTGGAGGTGATTTCCTTGAATTCCAGGAGCAGCAGTTGCTGATTTATATGCTGTTGCATTGTTGTGGAACTTTGGAAAAAAATGTCAAAACAACAATAACTTTGAAAGGGAGAACAGACAAAGGAAGCACATGGTGAAGGTCAGTGCAGGAGATAGAGCGAGAAAGAAACGGACATCACCGTGTACCTGCACAGTTACTGACTTAGCTGTTTAGATTCAGGCATCACGAGACATCAGAGTGTTTCTGGGAAAGTTAACAAACAGTGAAATTCACAACTGATATTGGAGGAAGTGTTTGGGCGAAGTTCACAGCACAGAACCAGATAAGTGAATTGTTTTAGTTGTGTGAGTTCTATCTTGACTACATTTTTTATATGTCTCTTCATTAAACTTAAAAATATAAGCCATAACTATCAATTTAACTTGGGGTAGTGTTTTGTAGAGTAGTAAAACAGTGCTATTTTCTGAGTATGTCGATTGTGAAGGAGGAAAAATGTCCTTTAGTAAAGTGATATGCGCTCCTTGTCAGATATGGGAGTTTAAAGCGAATTTAAGGGTTCCTGCAGATTATACATGCAATAAGTGCTGTTGGTTGCGAATAGGACCAGATCGAATGAATCGGTTGGAGAGACAGTTAAAGGCAATGAGGAATTTGCAACAGCAACAGTATGTGATTGATGGCAGTTAAAGGAAGGGGGAGAAGTCTCAGATAGAGTCACATTGATGGTTTAACTCCAGGAAAGGAAAAGAAAGTAGGCAATTAGTGCATGAGTCCTCCTTGACTATTTCCATTTCAAACAAGTATGCTGTTTTGGTAAATATAGGTGTTGCTGGATTGTCAGGGGAACGTAGCACGAACAGCCAAGTTTCTGGTATTGAGAGTTGTTCTAATGCAGCGAGTGTTTCGTCAGGTTTCAAGAGAACAATTATTTGAGGGGACATTCTAGTCCGAGGGACAAACAGACATTTCTGTGGCCAGCACAGAAAAATCAGAACGGTGTGTTGCTTCCCCTGATGCCTGGATCAAGGATGTCTCAGACAGGGTGCATAATGTTCATAAGGGGGAGAAAGGCCAGCGAGAGGTCATTGTCCACATTGGAACCAACGACATAGGAAGGGAAAAGTTTGAAAGTCTGCAAGGAGATTACAGAGAGTTAAAAAGCAGATCCTCGACAGTAGTAAAATCTGTGTTACTTCTGGTGCTACGAGCTGGTGAACGCAGGAATAGGAGGATAGCGCAGATGAATGCATGGCTGAGGCGCTGGTGTATGGGCGAAGGATTACATTTTTGGAACATTTGAATCTAGTTTGGGGCAGACGTGACCTGGAAACGAAAATCGGATTGCACCAAAATTGGAAGGGACTAACATACTGGTAGGGAGATTTGCTCGAGCTACTCTGGAGAATTTAAACTAATAAGGTGGGGGGCGGGAGTGGGACCCAGAGAGATAGTGAGGAAAGAGATCAATCTGAGATTGGTACAGTCGAGTACAGAAGCGAGACAAACAGTCAGGGCAGGCAGGGAAAAGTTAGGACTAATACATTAAACGACATTTATTTCAATGTAAGGGGCCTAAAAGGGAAGGCAAATGAACTCAGGGCATGGTTAGGAACAGGGGTCTGAGTTATCATAGAAACATGGATGGACAGGACGGGACATTTGTTCCATGATACCAATGCTACAGGAAGGATAGAAATAAAGGCAAAAGAGGAGGGGAAGTGGCGTTTTTGATAAGGGATAGCATTATGGCTGTACTGAGTGAGGATATTACCGGAAATATATCCAGAGAGGTTATTTGGATGGGGCTGAGAAATAAGAAAGGGATTATCACCTTATTGGGATTGTATCATAGATCCCCTAACAGTCAGAAAAAAATTGAGAAACAAACTTGCAGAATGGATATGCATTCGGGAAAGCCTATGACTGATGAGGGATCGTCAACATGGCTTTTTGCGTGGGAAATCATGTTTCACAAACTTGATTGAGTATTTTGAAGAAGGAGTGATGAGGACAGAGCTGTAGACGTAATCTAATATGGACTTCAGTAAGGCATTGGACAAGATTCCCCATGGGAGACTGGTCAGTAAGGTTAGATCTCATGGAATACAGGGAGAAACAACCATTTAGATACAGAATTAGCTCAAAGTTAGAAGACAGAGGGTGGTGGTGAAGAGTTGTTTTTCAGACTGGAGGCCTGTGAACAGTGGAGTTCCACAAGTTTCGGTGCTGGGTCATTATGTAAATTATTTTAATGCGAGCATAACAGGTAGGTTAGTAAGTTTGCAGATGACACAGAAATTGGAGGTTTGGTGGGCAGCGATAATGGTTACCTCAGATTACAACAGGATCTTGATCAGATGGTCCAATGGGCTGAAATGTGGCAGATAGAGTTTAATTCAGATAAATGCGAGGTGCTACACTTTGGGAAAGTACATCTTACCAGGTCTTATACACTTAATAGTAAGATCCTAGGGAGTGTTGCTGAATAAAGTTCACTTGGAGTGCAGGTTCATAGCTCCTTGAAAGTGGTGTCCCAGGTAGATAGGACAGTGAAGAAGGCGTTTTGCATGCTTTCCTTTATTGGTTAGAATATTGAGTACAGGAGTTGGGAGGTCATGTTGCGTCTACGCAGGACATTAGTTAGGCCACTGGTGGAATGTTGCGTGCAATTCTGGTCTCCTTCATATCGCAAAGATGTTGTGAAACGTGAAAGGGTTCAGAAAATATTCACAATGATGCTGCCAGGGTTGGAGGATTTGTGCTATAAAGAGAGGCTGAACAGGCTGGAGATGTTTTCCCTGGAGCGTCGGAGGCCGAGGGGTGACATTATAGAGGTTTACAAAATTATGAGGGGCATGGATAGGATAAATAGGCAAAGTCTTTTCCCTGGGTGATACACATTTGGAATGAGCTGCCAGAGGAAATGGTGGAGACTGGTACAATTGAAACATTTAAAAGGCATTTGGATTGATGTATGAATAGAAAGCGTTTGGAGGGATATGGGCCTAGTGCTGGCAGGTGGGACTAGATTAGTTTGGTATACGTGTTCTGCATGGCAGTTTGGACCGAAGGGTCTGTTTCCATGTTGTGCATCTCTATGACTCTATGACTCCATATAGAGATAGGAAAGCAAGACTGGAGATGTTATGGAAAAAGGAAAAGAAGGCTGGAGAGATTTCAGAGATAGGAAAGCAAGGCTAGAGATGTTATGGAGGTAGCGCATGTCCGTTCTAGAAGAGGCAACGGATTTTTAAAAATTCATCACACTGTATGGAGCGAGGTGCAGCAGATGCAAAGTCGAGAGATAGAGAGGCGTGTTGGGGTGGAAGAATTTAGAATGATAGATCGGACTGTAGTAGCTGATGATGATTATGGAGATAATGTGAATTACCGAGATAGAGTTGGATTTAGCGGCTGGAGGAGTTGACTGGGAAAGATACAGAGATACAAGCAGACGGTTTAAAAAAGGAATTATGCATTTACTTACCAGGGAACACATTGTAGAAATCTGTGGATAAACAAGGCACTGTGAGGAACTGAAGTTTAGATACGTTGTAGCGTCCAAACGCAAGAGCCAGAGAGTAATTGTCACAGAGCATTGGAGAGGCTCTTCGGTTGACAGTAATAAAAATAAAAAGCGTTGACGACCCTGTAAAAACGTCATTCCTAACATCTGGAGGCTCGTGCCAGAATTGAGAGAGTTGGCCTTGAGACTGGCCAAGCAACTATGTGACATAACGAAGCCTCATGTTGTCAGATCCAACACTCACACGGAAACCTTCTGCTGAAAGCCCCCACTCAGTCAGCCTCATGTTGTCAGATCAAACACTGACAGGAAACCTCTTGCTGACTCCTCTCCCTCAGCCTCATGGTATCTGGTCAAACACTGACACGGAGTCCTCCTGCAGACTCCTCTCCCTCAGCCACATGGTGTTGGATCAAACACTGACACGAAACCTCTTGCTGACTCCTCTCCCTCAGCCTCATGGTATCAGGTCAAACACTGACACGGAGTCCTCCTGCTGACTCCCCTCCCTCAGCCACATGGTGTCAGATCAAACACTGGCACAGAAACCTCTTGCTGACTCCATTACCTCAGCTGATGGTTCAGTGTCCCTCAACATTGCTTGTCGGAAACACAGAGAGTGACAAATATGGAGATCGTATACTGGATGGGCCATTCCAAAAGCGTCACCAACAGGGGCTCAGCTGCAGTATTGCTAATCGGGAGGGAGAGATTTCGAATAGAAGTAGTAACTCTGCACTGGGCTGCGTGAGATGGTTTCGATCATGAGCAACAGCAACGGGCGGCACGGTGGCACTGCTGCCTCACAGCGCCAGAGACCCGGATTCAATTCCCGCCTCAGGCGACTGACTGTGTGGAGTTGGCACGTTCTCCCCGTGTCTGTGTCGGTTTCCTCCGGGTGCTCCGTTTTCCTCCCACAGTCCAAAAATGTGCAGCTAAGGTGAATTGGCCATGCTAAATTGCCCGTAGTGTTAGGTAAGGGGTAAATGTAGGGGTATGGGTGGGTTGCGCTTCGGCGGGTCGGTGTGGACTTGTTGGGCCGAATGGCCTGTTTCCACACTGTAATGTAATCTAATCTAATCTAATTGTATTCCAGCACAATGTTCACTGTCATTGTCTGGCATATTCTTCACTTTATCCTGACAATCAAGACATGGCATAACCCTTTGTTCAACAAAGAACACAGGAGGGCCTGCCAAGAGCAACACCAGGTATACCTCAAAATCAGGAGAAGTTACCAACAGGATAACTTGCTCACCAAATAGCGTATGCTGGAAGTAATCGACAGATCTAACTGAAACTACAGTCAACAAATCAGACTGAATCTCTGCATTACTGTTATATGCAGTCTGGGTGAATGCTGGTGGATAATCAAACAACCCACTGGAGGAGAAGGAATCACGCACACCGCCTTTCTCAATTTGGGGCGAACCCACACAGCAACAGAAATGGTAAGACTGAAACATTCACAATGTTCTGAGCGAAGTGTCGATGGGGTGATCTATTTCAGTCTCCTCCAGATGGCAGTCTTCAGCCCATTCGATTCATTTCTTGTGGTATCAGAAAACAGCTGGTCGGTTGGTGTAAGTCAAAGGCTGTGGGCCCTGTTAACATTCATGCCAGTTTCTCCTGTTGGGCTACCGATAATGTTGGAAACTATTTAGATATGTCCTGCACACTCACAGACAATTCATCAGTCAAACAATGACTGCCACATTGGTGCAAACCTTATCATTGATAACTTGATGAAACATATAAACGACAGTGGTATCACGCAGCACTTCCTCAGCACAAACCTACATTTTGATCCTTAGTTTAAAGAAGGGCAACAAGAAGTAACACAGCCGAATTCGAGAGGTGAGTCCAGAGTGTCTGCAATTAGCATCATCATAACCTCATTTGACCATGTGTGGCATGAAGGATCAACAGAAAAATCTGAGCAAATGGGAATCAGGGAAAACTCTGCACTGTTTATAGTTTATAGATGTTTGGATTTAGTGGAGGACAGCCATCTCACCTCCACACAGCTCTACAGCTCTTCCACAGGGGAGGTGAATCTGGGTAAGCCTGTAGATCAGAAATGGGAAAGGTAAGCACCATATTCCTCCTGGATGATCGGGTTGCTGTCTCGTTAGGTAGAGACGACTGGTGGTAGATTAACTGGACAGTTATCCTGCCGCAATTCAGAGAAAGGTTGAGTAAGATACTCCTTCACATTTACCTCAGTCAGTACAGGAACTCAACCCACAAATGTTGGAATTAATCTTCATTAAAAACTAGCTGGCCAACTCCTCACTCAGTACGTAGGGTAGATATTTTAATATTAATCAGATCATTGCGTTCTTACACACCCCTGAAACAGTTGGACCTTGGAGCAGCCCTCCCAGCTCAGATGGACGGACACTATCCGTGAGATATAAGCGTGTTCTCTATCGACGGACCAACAATCATCAGTGGATTCACCATTGACTATCCCTGTTCAACAAAGAGGCAAGGCGGGGTGTTTGCCAATGGTTGGACATTATTCAATATTATTCGTGCTTGCTCAGATACTAAAACAGACCTGAAACAAATGCAGCAATACCTGTAAAGTATGCTTACGTGTGCTTAAAAGTGAAAAGTAACATTTTCATTACGCAAATGCCAGACAACGATCACGTCTAAAAATAGGGAACTAAACTATATCCTCTAACATTCAATTCCAGTGCCATTAATGAACTCTAATCTGCCAATATCCCGGAGATTCCAGTTAGCCAGAACTGGACTGACCATATATATGCATTATTCATTCCTGTGAATGGCTTATGCCCGAAAACCCGACCCCACC
>NW_025202975.1:0-812 GCF_004010195.1 Chiloscyllium plagiosum
TGCAAAAATGGAAATGATGAGGTGGCATAAGTTAAAGATGATTGGAGGAATGTTTATAGGAGATGTCGGAGTGGGTTCTTTACACATCATGAAGCGGGTGCGGGGAATGCACTGCCAACAGTGGTAGCAGGGTCCAATACATTAGGGACATTTAAGCAATTATTAGATAGGCAAATGGATGATAGTAAAATGTAGGGTCTGTAGGATAAAAGGTCAGCACAACATTGAGGCCGAAGTGCCTGGGCTGTGCTGTACTGTTCTACGTTCTAAATAGGGAGGGTCACAATGGCACAAAGAGGTTTCAGAAAGCTGGAGAGGATGGGATCTGAATCCGCTGGCTCTTTGCGAATCTGGAACACTGTCCCAACAGAGTCCATCCCCTTTTAACCATATGATGTTCTAACCATATGATCTCATTTGATGATCCCTAAAGAGTATCCTTTCTAAGCACTGTTGTTCTGCCCTCTCTTATCAAAAGTGCAACTCTCCCATCTCACTCACTCTGTCAGACCTGTAGCTTCTGCATCCTGGAACAGTGAGCTGCCAGTCCTGCCCTTCTCTCAGCCATGTTTCTGTTATGGCTATAATATCCCAGTCCCCAAAGTCAATCCATGCTCTGAGATCGTGCGCCTTACCAGTCAGGCCTCGTTTGTTGAAATAAATGCACGTTAAACCAGTAGTCTTTTCCCTCCCTTGACTGAGCCCCAGGATATCCAGAATAGGAAACTTGTTCTCGGTGGCTGACGTATTTTTCCCCTGACTGGCCGATTGTACCTCTCTTCCTCAGAGTCCCTGCCAACCTAGTTTAAACC
>NW_025202975.1:853-2167 GCF_004010195.1 Chiloscyllium plagiosum
CTTGCAGTGATCCTGATGCCCCTCTGTTTTAAGTCAAACTTGTTCCCCCTTGTACAGGTCACCTCTACCCCAGGAGAGATCTCAACGATCCAAACATTACCCCATCCCCCAGCTCCTCAGCCACACATCTATCTGGCCTATCTTTCTATTTCAGTCCTCAACGGGGCAGGTGGCACTAGGAATAATCTGTAGATCACTTCCCTGGAGGTCGTCCTTTTAAACCTCTCACCTAACTCCTGATACTCATTTCACAGGACCCCATCCCATTGTCTACTACTGTCATGTGGACTGATGTGCACAATGACCAATGGCTAATAACCCTCCCCATTAACTGTACAGAGACATTCTTGACCCTGGTACCCGGAAGGCCTGGGATGTCTTCTGCAGCCAAAGAACTTCCTGTCGGCCCCCCCTCACAGCGGAGTTTCCTATCAGTATCACGATCATTAGAGAGGATCTGGCAAACATGGACTTGGAGGACTATCCCAGTTGGGTCGATATTTGGAAAGTGGGAGTATGTTAAAGTGATACAGTGAGAATTCAGGGCCAGTGTGCTCCTGACGAGGGAATAGTAAAGGCAGAAAGTCTAGCGAATACTGATCAAGCGATATCGTGAGATTGATAAAGAAAATACAGTGTAATAAAGCCAGGCGAAGCCATCCAAAAGTTTAGGGACTGCAAGGGGGTCTTTAGAAATGAGGGGAAAACAATGGCCATAAAATATCCTTGTCAGATACTATAAAGGAAAAGCCACAAGGTATTTTAAATGAAGTTAGAATAAGAGGATGACTGGGGAAAGAGTGAGGCCTGATAGAAACCAAAGGGATAATCAGTGCATGGAGCCAGAGGAAGTAGGTGAGGTCTTCAATGAATACTTCCCATCTGTGTTCACACAGGAGAAAGACTTTGTAACCAGGGATTTCAGTTGGGATGGTGAGGCTCTAGAACATATTAAGATCGATAAAGATGAGATATTAAATGTTTTCACAGGCATAAAGCTGGAGAAATCCCCAGTGCCCAATAAAATGTATCCTAGGCTGCTTTGGGAGGTAAGGGAGGAGATTGTTGGGGCCCTGGTGGATATATTTAATACTTTGCTGGCCACAGGTGAAGTGTCAAATGACTGGAGGATATCTAATGTGGTTCCTTCGTTCAATAATGGCAGCAGGGGTGGCGAGAGGGGAAGGATGCATGGTGGTGGGTTTTGATTGCATGAAACATCACAGCAATACTTAGAGAGGACATTCCAATGGGATCGGCCACTGTGTTAGTGGAACTCTGAAATAAGAATGGGTCATCACTTTGATACGAGTG
>NW_025202975.1:5503-8100 GCF_004010195.1 Chiloscyllium plagiosum
TTTTTTTCTCTCCTTACAGATGCTGCCAGACCTGCTGAGATTTTCCAGCATTTTCTCTTTTGGTTTCAGATTCCAGCATCCACAGTAATTGGCTTTTATTTCGCTCGGAGATATCCTTGTCCCTGGTACCCGGGATGCAGCACACCATCCTGGGATATCTTCTTCAGCCACACAGTCTCTTGTCTGTCCCACTCACAATTAGGTCTCCTGTCAGTATTGCGATCATTAAAATTTCGCAAACAGTGACTGGGAGGAATTACCTCCAGTTATTTCTATATTAACAAAGTGGGAGTATTTTAAAGTGATGCTGAGAGAACTCAGGGCCAGTGTGTTTCTTGAAAAGTGAACAGTAAAGGCTGCATGTCCAACGAATACTGTTCAAGTGCTACTGTGAGTTTGACCAAGAAATTACAGTGCATTAAAATCAAGTGAAGCCCTTTGCAAGTCTAGAGAGTGCAAAGGGATTGTCGGATATGAGGTGCAATCAATTATCATGAAATATATTTGGCAGATACAATTGACAAAAAGCCACAGATTATTTTATCAGCATCGTTACAGGGAGAGGATTCCCAGCTAAAGAGTGAGGCCTGTTAGAAACTAAAGGGACAATCTGCACATGGAGCCAGAGGAAGGAGGTGAGGTCTTCAATGAATACTTCCCATCTGTATTCGCACAGGAGAAAGGCATTGTAGCCGGGGATTTCAGTTGGGATGGTGAGGTTCTATAACATGTTACGATCAATAAGAAGGAGGTATTAAATATTTTCACGAGCATACAGGTGGAGAAATCCCCTGTGCCCAATGAAATGTATCCCAGGCTGCTATTGGAGGTAAGCGAGGAGATTGCTGGGGCGCTGGTACTTAGCTGGCCACAGGTGAAGTGTCAAATGACTGGAGGATATCTAATATGGTTCATCTGTTTAAGAAAGGCAGCAGGGACAGACCAGGTAATTACAGAGCGGATAGTCTGACAGCAGCGGAGGGGAATTATTGAAAACAATTGTGAATCAACACTTGCAAAGGCAGGGACCAACTCGGATTAGTAATCACGGATTTGGTAGAGGAAGATACTGTCTAAGGAATTCAGTTTAGTTCTTTGAAATGGTGTCTCAAAATACTGAAGAGGGCAGTGCAGTTCTTTAAGGCCTTTGACAAGCGCCCACGTGGAAGGCTGGTCCAAAAGGGAAGAGCCCATGGGATCCAAGGCAAATTGGTAATTTGGATACAAAATTGGTGGATAGTCTTCTTCGTGTTTGAAATTCTTTCACCAGCGAGTGTACCACAGCGATCTGTGCAGGAACCATTGCTGGTTATTTTGTGGAATAATGACTCTGATGTGAAAGCAGAAGATATCATTAGTCGGTTTGCAGATGACTTGAAAGTGAGGGCGTTGTTCACAGTGAGGGGGATGGTCTCAGGCTACAGTCTGATATGGATCAGATGATAATCTGAGCAGAGTGTAGTCCTGATCGATGTGAGGTCATACCCTATGGGAAGTACGATAAGCGAGGACAGACATAATGAATAGTTGGTCGCTGCAGAGTGCTGAGGAACACAGGGACCTGAGTGGACAATCCAAAGATCCCTGAAGGTGTCAGCACAGGTGGACCGGGTGGGAAAGGCACCTGAACCGGGAGGAGGAGGGGGACCCATATCCTAGTGGGGCGAATTGCTAGAGCTGCTTGAGAGGATATAATCTAATCTGGCAGGGTGTTGGACCTTAAACAGTCATAAAGCCAGAAAGATTGAGGCTGGTGCACATGTTAAAGAGAGCAATTTCAACAGATAAGGCAGACAAGAACATAGCAGGGAATGGGGGAAAACTGATGATCAAACTGCATTTATTTCATTGCAAGGAGCCTGACAGCTAAGGAAGGTGAATGCAGGGCATTAATTGGAACATGGGACTGGGAGATTATAGTTATTACAGAAACACAGCTGAGGGAGGGGCAGGAATGGCAGCTCATTGTTTCAAGGTACAGATGCTACAGGAAGCATCGAAGCGGAGGCGAGACAGGACGCGTGGTGGTGGGTTTTGATTTTGATTTTCATTGCATGAATCATCACAGCAGTACTTAGATTGGATACTCCTGTGGGATCACCCAGTGAAGCTATGTTAGTGGAACTGAGAAATAAGAATGGGTCATCACTTCGATTCGATTGTCCTTCTAACCCCTAATAACCAGTGGAAGACTGAGGAAAAAATATGTCAGGAGATCACAAATATCGATCGTAATAATAGGGCTGTTATGGTAGGGTTTTTTAACTTTACATCTTATCTAGGACTGTCAATATTCAGCGTTTGCAAGGGAGGAATTTGGGGTAATTGCGTTACAGAAAACTCCCAGTCAATATGTAAATGGCCTGAAAAGAGAAAGGGGCAAAATCTGACCTCCCCTTGGGAAACAAGGTAGGGAAAGGGACTGAGGTGTGAGTGGGAAAGCATTTTCCCAAAGTGACTACAGTTCTATTAGTTTGAAAATAGCGATGGAAAAGGACAAGGTTGGTCCACAAGTTTGGTCCACAAGTTCAAGTTATAAAATGGGGCCAGACCAATCTTGATCCTATCAGCCAGGAACTTTCAAAAGGTGATTGAGA
>NW_025202976.1:0-5154 GCF_004010195.1 Chiloscyllium plagiosum
ACAGTTTCCTCATTTCCCCTCCCCAAGCCCAAGCCTTCAACTCGCCACCGCCGTCTCGACCCATTCCATCACTGCCACTTCTGACCTATTATCTTCTCCCTCCTATTCATCCTTCTATTGCTTTCCAACTATTTACCCTCAACCCAACACCATTTCCATTTATCTCTCAGCCCCGACTCACAAGCCTTATTCCTGATGAAGGGCTTAAGCCTGAAACTTGAATTCACCTGCTCCTCGGATGCTACCTGATCTGCTGTGATTTTCCAGCATCACACTACGAACTCTGACCTCTAGCATCTGCAGTCCTAATTTTATCCTTGGAATTATCAATGACCTTGGACTGAAGATATACCTCGATTGCAGTGACTGAGTTTTCCATTTATTTTGGGTGGGGGTAGACTGGAGCTGAGACGAGTGCTTAACACCTAAACAACAGGAATGATATCAGATAGCGAAGTTAGGGCGGGCTGAAGTGAAGTTCAAAATTCTGTCAGAAGATGGCTCAATACAACTGCCCGATATCACCCAGATTGTAAAAGACACACAGAAGGAGCAAAGCACCTTAGTGCAGGCACAATGACAGGTAAAGTGGAAAGGAGACAATACGACACACTAAGGTGCAGTGGAATTATTTATGTGGAAGGATTCTATATATAAGCTATTTTACATATTGACTGCCCTCACATTGGAAAAAGGAATTTCCTGCAGTGTAACGGCGATATTTTCCTGTGACATCAAAATGTTGAGAGACACTGACATCGTTTCTTCTGTAGCAGCATGGCCTAGTGAAAGCATGATCGTCCCATCAACAAGAATTCAATACTTCAAAGCTCTCCTCTGTGCGGTACAACTTATTTGCTGCTCCTATAGTCAGATCTCAATCGCTTCACAGTTTATCTTCTTCTGCTTCCTGCTTCACGGAAACACTTGAAACATGAACAATTCACCAGTCTTTCCACTTTAACCAATCTTTTGCAACTTCCGAGTTGGCACAGGTATGAGTGACCTATTGGCCTTCTCGAGCGCTCTCACTCTGGTATGATCTGAATGATAAAGTGCACTGTGTCTGATCTGCAGAATGTCCCCACGCGGGACGGTGCTATTTATCCCATCCACGTGGACTGAGCTGTCTCTATTGGCAGAGTATTCGGCCATTTACCTCCACTTGCAGTCATTTTGAGGGGATTTAAGTGTGGATGTGCTCTGAAGCTTCCTCTCACCGGCACAGCCAGGTGCAAGTGCGCAGCTGGAACTTAGCAACTTTGATTGCGAACTTCCTCCAAATATCATTTATTTGAGAGAGACAGAAATGTGCTGAGCTGGTGGGAAAGAGAGAAATGGGCTGTGGACTCTTTTCCCTCATTAAAATTCAAAAAAGGGCATTTTTGTGCTGTCCATTTGATGTTGAGAATCAATCTTCGCAGAACAATCCTGCAGAAAGGCTTTTATTTCAGAGGCGTCGGTTTCTTTGCTGCACTCGGGCATCAGTTAACATCTGAGTCCCAACTGTCCCAGATGAAGTGAATCTGAATGAAACCCTCACTCACTGAGAACCATCCCCACAGCCAGTAGCTGCGGGGCTGCAGGCAGTCCAAAGTGGAAGGGAGGATTACAAACGAGCCATTATTTCTCCCTCAGCCACTCTGTGACAGAGACAGGCAGAGAGATGGCAGAGACATGTGACGTAATTCACGTGCCGACAGAAGCCATTCAGCGCATCGAGTCCATGGCAAATCTCTTTCGCTGTGCTTCTCTCTGAGGTTATTCATCATCAGTGCCGCTTGTCCTAATATTAGGGAACTGTGTCTGTTTCGAAATGCTGTCTCCAACATACTGATCCACATGTCATTCACGGCTGTTCATTTCACTGGAGGACCCTGCTGTGTGACACAGCGTGGGGAATAACTGCAAGGCGTCATGTGCATGGTACACACCACAACTGATTTCTCTCACTTTCGCCAGTGCATTCCCAGCTCAGGCAAGTGACTTTGCGAATCAGGTCATAACAGACCGACAAAGAACAGGAAAAAAAGTCTTCCATAACTTCAAACGTTTGTTTCGTCAAATGTATAAATTTGGCGGGTGTATCTATTTCAGATACCATTGACAGGAAGGACGCAGAAGGCTAATCAATTTGTAATGCAAAGAACTCGCTTCTCCCAGGAGGCTGTGCTAGCTGCTTTCCCGGAACCGGGCGTCTTCATTGATAACTGGAATAACTCATCTTCCATTGTCACGCAGTGTTGGTGGAGAGCAGCTTGTACGTGGTCTTCAGCTCCCTATCAAACACGGGTTCGTGGAGAGGGTAGCAATCTGGCGGGAGTGGGAACTATGGAAATTCAGGAAAGGTGTAGAAAAGGGAGATTATGTATGCACAAGAAACCATCTTCTTTTGGGAATCCTTGTCCAAATAATGCTATCTGAGACAGATAGAAAATGCAGAAATGCGAGGAAAGAGTGAATCTCTCCCCATTATTTTGGAACAGTGTCTGTGATTCTCGAAGTCACGGGGAGGTTTCTGCTGTCTGAATCAGCATGGGATGTTACTGCAGCGAGTCACGTTGCTCACGCAGCTGATATGTATGCATTTTTCCACGTTGCCTCCATTTCACATCAAAGATTTCACAGCTCACATCATCCCAGAGTAACAGGGTAGAGAAGGAAGCGATTCAGACCATCACCTTAACACAACGTGGGGATAAATTGGATGTGGGAGAGCGGACAGTCTCGACTGGATCCAGCATTTACAATTTTGGTCCGTGTGGCAACAAAACCAGGAACCAGGAACTGTTTATCTTGCATCTTAAAACAGGTGATTAAATTTTGAAGAGCATAGATATTTCTCCCTGGTGTTCATGAAATGATCAAGAGCAGAATACAGTTCCCTGAGTATGGTCTGACTTCTGGGTTATGGGCCCAGAGCACTCCGACTGTGATATTCTGTTCACAAGATCTGACCACATGGAAAGAAATGACAAAGTGACAAGATATATTGAATCGGATTCCGTGAAAAACAGAAGCCGATGGAATGAATAGAGCCATGAGAGCGGGAATGTAACATTATCTGTGAGGAAGTTGTTTTCCAGACTCGAGGAGAGTGAACAGTGCTGTTTCCAGGGGTCAATATCTGGATAACTAGACTGAATCAGCATCGGCTGTTATTGTACTGCATCTTTTGTCCAATGTTGCAAAAGCACGGGCATTTTATATAGAGGGGACAACTTCAAAATCCTCAATGATGCAAAACACACAAATGAGGTGAAGAACAAACCAACTGCAGAAACCCGTGTTACGTCATTGGGTAAACGATACTGCTGGCAGTCTATCCAAAATGTTCTTATTATGTCAGTAATCACTCAAAAGTAGAATGGTTAACTGTAAATTTCTGTGGGGTGCAACTTCTAGTGTCCAGCTGAAATATGAACACATGAAATCCAAACTGTTAGTTTCTCCTTCTGTCAAATTGTCTGCTATTTCAGGTAGGATCCGAACTTCGCAGGAAACGATGTTTAAATAAGTTACACATCTGCATGACCTCGGAGAAAATGAGGTCTGCACATGCTGGAGATCAGAGTTGAAAAGTGTGGGTATGGAAAAATGTAGCCTGACCAGCTCTCCGTTTCCACCATCATCATCGATATATGTATTGTCAATATGTGAATATGTGCGTATATGTGTGCATATATGCATGTGCATATGTACATATATTTGTATTTATTAATATCACGCAGTTTCATTACAGTTGCATCGTTCATTCTCTCCTGATGCTCTGCAAATGTGCTAGTTGCTGGTTCCAGAGAGAAAGCTGACTTTACTTCACTGGGGGAATACAAGGCAAGCACAAGGCAATGGCCGGGTTTTCAACGAATTTTGCCATTTTAAAAAAGTCAGATGCCATGAAGCCTTCGGCATGAATAAAACTGTTGAGGATCACAAAGTGCGAACATTCCCTTTTTTAAAAAAGAGAATGATGATAGTGGATCTGCAGCAAACAGAATGGAAGCGTGAATGGTCGGATTACGAAGATTACAGGAGAGAAATGAGGAGAGTACCGCTGAAGGATCTCCAAGACACAGTGAAAACCTTTCTTCCTGTGTGTTCTGTTTTGGTTTGATCAATGAAATGTTTGTTCTCTGCAGTGGAGGATTGTGAGTTATCAGTGTGGGACTGACGTGATCTGGTGATCCAGGAAACTGAGAACAGAAAGACCCGATTTATGCAGAGGGCCTTCTCATCATCTTGCCTGTACTTGTTCCAGTCACATCTCCTTCTGGTTTTATTCTTTTGCTCTTTGATATTGAATCTCTCCTGTCCTCTACTCTGTCACTAAGTTTATTTTTGGTACTACCCTTCTCCAACAGCCCCCGGCCACTTTCCATGTCTCTGGATTAATTTCAGGCCTGGTCCGTCTCTTACTTTTCTCTGTTTTCATGGTACATCAATGATCAGAATCCTTCAATTCATTTCTCTGAAAACAGATGTCACTGGAGATGCGGAATGTTCCCAGCATTTTGGAGTGAGTAGAGAGAATTCTTTAAAAAGGACAGCAGTGAAATTCTATGACACAATGTGAGGCAGATTTAATTCACGGACACAATGAATAAGGAACAAGGCAGAAGAAGTGCTGATGAGCCAACTTTCACTGGTTGGGTGCTTTAATTTCTTTAATTTCTCGTGGTTAGCACTGAGCCTTCTGTACTGTGATCTTGGTTTAAAATCCAGATGGAGAATGACTCCATGTTGATGCTTTGTGAGGAATTACAATGGGATGGGTTCTTAACAGAACTAGATCTGTTGTTGAGTGGTTCTGGAGAGGGACTGACGGTAGGTTTAACCCTCAATGACCTCTCTCTTCAGTTTTAATAATATGAAATGTATCGGAAGAGGAGTGAAAGGCCTGCGCTGAGCCACAAAACATGAACGGGAAAATGACTGAAGAAATAATCAGTCAAAGGTATTAATGTGTCGCAATTTCTTGTTGCATTGTCATTCTTTTTTGGAATGAACCAGATACAACTGCTTTTTCAAAGAAGCACGGTATTTTCTTGTTTTTTAATGATGTCGTAATTCTACTGATGATATCATGCAATGATGGGAATTGAAACCTGCTGAGTAGTTTTCTCATTCTCCACACGGAAGATGCAGTAGGTGTAC
>NW_025202976.1:7015-8100 GCF_004010195.1 Chiloscyllium plagiosum
CTGAGGTCATGTTGCAGTTTTATAAGACTCTGGTGCAGCCTCATCTGGAGTATTGTGTGCAGTTTTGGTCACCATACTATAGGAAGGATGTGGTGGCACTGGAACGGGTGCAGAGGAGGTTTACCAGGATGTTGCCTGGTATGGTAGGAAGATCGTATGAGGAAAGGCTGAGGCATTTGGGGTTGTTTTCATTGGAGAAAAGAAGGTTTAGGGGTGACTTGATAGAGGTGTACAAGATGATTAGGGGTTTAGATAGGGTTGACCATGAGAACCTTTTTCCACGTATGGAGTCAGCTATTACGAGGGGGCATAGCTTTAAGTTAAGGGGTGGTAAGTATAGGACAGATGTTAGGGGTTGGTTCTTTACTCAGCAAGTCGTGATTTCATGGAATGCCCTGCCAGTAGCAGTGGTGGACTCTCCCTCTTTATGGGCATTTAAGCGGGCATTGGATAGGCATATGGAGGATAGTGGGCTAGTGTAGGTTAGGTGGGCTTGGATCGGCGCAACATCGAGGGCCAAAGGGCCTCTACTGCACTGTATTCTTCTATGTTCTATATTCAACAGTGGCCTCACCAATATCTTGCCCAGCTGCAACAAGACATTTCAACCCCTATACTCAATGCTCTGACCATGAAAACAAGCATGCCGAAAGCCTTTTTTTACCACTCTACCTATCTGTGACTCCACTTTCAAGGAACTGTGATTTTGTATCCCTGGATGCCTTTGTTCCATAACAATCCCTGGGCCCTAACTTTGACAGTGTAAGTCCTGCCTGGTTTGATTCACCAAAATACAAAACCTTATATTTATCTAAACCAAACTTCATCTGCCATTCCTTAGCCTGCTAGCCAAGTTGATCAAGATCTCACTGCATTCCCAGATAACCTGCTTCGTTGTCCACTTACCATCAATCTTGGTGTCATCTGCAAACTTACTAACCATATCTTTTAAATTCTCATTCAAATCATTTGTATGAATGATGAATAGCAGTAGATCCAGCAGCAATCCCTGTGGTACACTGCTGGTCACAGGCCTCCAATCTGAAAAACAATCCTCTACTGCCACCCATTGTCTTTTACCTTCA
>NW_025202977.1:0-2678 GCF_004010195.1 Chiloscyllium plagiosum
TGATTCTGTTCAACAGCTCGATGTACTGATCAGACCCCTTCTCTTTCTGTGGAACAAGCAGGAATATTGAATGGGCTGTTCCTCTTCTTGTTCAGTAGTTTCGATGGGCTGAATGGCTTCCACATTTCTGTATGCAACCAGCTTAAGATGTTGAATGAGCTCCTCTTTTAATTGTGTCTGACAACACTGTTACATGAATGTTACCGACAATTTAACAGCACATCCTGAATGCTGTCTGGGTCTTACTGAACACGGACACAGACTGCATCAGGAGCTGATGGGAGACAAAATATTCTGAACATTGTGTAACCCTCAGTGACCATCCCCACTTCCGGTCTTATGATGGCTAAATACATTAATGAAGCAGCTGAAGATGTTTGTGCTGAGGAAGCTACCCTGAGGATCTACTGAAGGGAGGTCCTTTGACTGAGTTTTTCGGCCCCCACCCACAGGTATCTTCCTTTGTGCTCTGAAAGACGCCAGCCAGTGGGGAGGGGACACCTGATTCCCATTAAGCTCAAAATGATGGCCCTTCCGATGACATTCTCAGTCAAATACTGCCTTGATATCAAGGCTATTCACTCTTTGTTGAGCGCCTGTGTTCCCCTCTTGTTCATATCAATAGGTGACGGTGTCTGTGTGGGGAGTGTTTTCCTCTCACAGAGGGTACTGAATGTCACGAATTATCTTGTCTCGAGAGCTAGGGGAGCTACAACACTGAAAGTAATTAAAAAGGTGGTAGATTGATTTTTGATCTGACAGAGAGCTGAGAGGGTGTGAAGAATTGGACATGAAAGATGAGTTAATATGAACAGTAGATCGGCCATGATCGTATATAATGTCTTGATTAACCGAACGACATGAGCCTGTTCCTTATGTTCTTATATTCTGTAATTACAAAGTTAATGGTTGTAATTTCCCTGCACATTCTGTTATTGAACGTTGCAATCAGAGAGAGCAAACTACTTTATGAGTCATCACTTAGTGAGGTCATGAGGCTGAATTCACAGTGAATCTGGGTCTATACCATGACCAACAAATGGAAAACAAGTTGCAGAGAGGAGACACTCTGTCAAGAGACCAGAGTTGTCTTTCAAACCGAGTCTGGGTTTTGAAGCAACATTTTCCAACCCACATCAAACTATGTGTGACAGCCTGGAGGGAATGAATGAGATCCTGTGTTACTGTGGACCAGGTGTTTGGAGCAAGATGCCCCCGTCAGCACCAGTGCAGGAGGTTTGAGGGGCTAACTTGAACATAGGAACATAGGACTGAGGAGCAGGAGTGGGTCATTCGACACGTTGTCACGGCTCCACCAGGCACTAAGATCATAGATGATCTGTTTGTGGTCTCAGCAGCACTTTTCTGTCTGTATACCATTTTCCTACATGCACTTGTCTGTCAAGTCTTTGAATACAGAACAACTTTGAACAAATACAAACATCCAGGCATCATAAACGTTTGGTAAAGGGAATTCCCACTTGAACAGTCCAATAAGAATTTCTCATTCGTGTGCTGGAACATCACTGTGTCCTTTTCCATTCCCACTCCTCCACTGGTTACAACAAATTTTAAATGTAGCCAGTTTAGTGACATGACCAATTGTTTAGGACTCAGACAGGGTCATTTTTGAGAAAAATGTGAGATGCAAGGAGTTGAACTCACAAAAAATGGTAAAAAGATAGAGTGTCCCAAATGTTATTCTGTCTTCGACATTATTCTACTCACACAAGCTGTTGGTAATGGTATTTATTTGTGGAACAGTTGGATTTGGCTGAACACCGTTTGCTTCCAGCAGTGGAGAGATTCCAATGAGTCCTCACCAGGAATCCTTCACGAGTGGTGAAGATAATTTAGGGATTTTATGGTCTCACATTTTGCTATCGGTGGGGGTGACAAAGTAAGAGAGAAAACCGATCAGCTGCTGCTTCTCAGGCAGGGAACATGTTTCTCCCTCTCTGTGTTGAACCATACAATAATGTCAACCGAACATCAAACTGGGTCATCTGTGCTCTCCTGGACCATTCTCTGGATCGGATGGTAATGGACGATATGAAGATGCAACATCGCTGTTGTTGTACACAGTGCCTTTCTTTAGAACAAAAAGTCTTTGCTTTATCACCTGATGACATGTTTATATGCGTCTGTGTAATTTGCTAATATCAGTCAATGTCTAAATAATATGTGTGTTGAACCATACAATAATGCCAACCGAACATCAAACTGGGTCATCTGTGCTCTCCTGGACCATTCTCTGGATCGGATGGTAATGGACGATATGAAGATGCAACATCGCTGTTGTTGTACACAGTGCCTTTCTTTAGAACAAAAAGTCTTTGCTTTATCACCTGATGACATGTTTATATGCGTCTGTGTAATTTGCTAATATCAGTCAATGTCTAAATAATATGTCTGTTGATATCAATGTATCTTATTCTTAAATTTATTCTCTAGCTTTAAACTCCTTAACAAGAGGAAACATGCATCCAGTTGAAACACCTTTCAGAAAGTCATGTGTGGTTCAAGAAGATTTCTCATCTCAGATCAAAACTGATAATCCCGCATAATCAAAGACCTACCTTCGAGGAATGAGTGAAGGGAAACATCTATGAAAATCTTCTGACAGAATTATATCTTGTTTTTTAAGTTTAGGCGATCAAAACTGCACACAGTGTATC
>NW_025202977.1:3277-8100 GCF_004010195.1 Chiloscyllium plagiosum
GCTTCACGCCATTCAGTTCCCTTCCTCCAAATCTTTGATACAGATTATTTGTCATTGATGATCCCACAGTGATCTCTACAGCACTACACTAGTTACACCTTTGCAAACTAAAAATAAACATTTACCTCTACTCTCTATTTCCTGTTAGTGACAGCACATAAGGTGGTTTGAATTGTCTCCTCCTGGGATGTGTAATTACTCAACGAGCTGAATTACTTCATTCTATATTCCTGTGTAACTCCTTCGAGGGGCAGAATGGTGTCCTCCCGTCTCATTGTAACGATCCTGCCTGACTGAAAGGGGTGGTCTCCTACGTTGTAACAGCCTCGACGGCTGGATTGAGGGAATAACACAAAGGGTAGGGGCAGCAGTACATCTCTGTAATAGACTCAAGGGTGGATTGAGGGCACAGCGCATGGGATAGGGGCAGCAGTTAGCCATTCGTTTGCAGGATTTAGAATACTAATGGCTGATCCGATTGTGTCTGACCATCCTTCTCCTGTGTGTTCCCATTAAACATTGACTCTCCTGTCCAGCAAAGATCAGTTATCTTCAATAACCGAGTCTTCAATGCTCCCTGAGGATGAGGACACCACAGATAGCACAACACTAAAGTGAAAGGGAAGTCCTTATTTCATTGTGGGACTCGTTATTTTAAACGGTGTTAACCTAACATCAAATCACCACCTCTTTTCAGACATAAGGACAGAATAATTATGAATAAACATAAAGCATTCCGGACTTCAAACCTATCCCACATTCGCGCAGACCCTTGCCAATCAAATATGTATCAAACCCAGCCTCTGCTGCTGTCTCAGGAAGACAATACCTGATAGCATTACACCGCAAGAACATTAATTCAAGGAGCAGAATGAGACCTTTCGGCCCGTTGAGTCTAAAATTCCGTTCAATAATTTCTTATATGTACCTCAACCTAATTTTTCTACCTTTTCCCTAAAACCCTTGATCCCTGTACAAATCCAAAACATATCGATTTGCGCCTTAATGACACTAGTTTCTGTTACTCTGTGTGTCTGTCTATGGATGTTTTTGTGTGTGCGTCTGTATATGTATACGTGTGTGTGTCTCTGTGTTGGTGTGTGTGTGTGTGTGTGTGTGTGTGCGCGCGTGTGTGTGTGTGTTTATATATATACGTGTGTGTCCATGTGCTTGTTATCTGTGTGTTTGTGTATCTATGTCTGTTTGTCTGTGTATCAGCCTGTGTGTTTCTTAATTGTGTTTGTGCCTATTCATAGTGACTGTACATGCCTCTGTGTCTTTCTACCTGTGTGTATGCCTAACTCCTTGTAAGTATTGTGCGTGTTCGTATGTTGGGGTGTTTACTAATACTTCTGTATATTTCTGTGTCTGAATCTCTGCACAGTGAGGTATCTGTGTCTTTTCTTTTGGATGTGAAAGGACTGTCGTTGGAACTGCCAGTGGGTTTAAAAAGAGAATTGTCTTTCACTGAACATTGGTCCTTCATCGGTCGTGGGACGTGGATGTTTCAGAATCTCCACAAGAGGCGCCCCAGTCCTCTCTGGCTTGTACCAGTATCCTACCCACATGGCGGGTGGAGAGGGTGAGCGAATGGATATTGGGCACTTCACCACCCGGCTTTGCCTTTCTGTCCTATTCCAGGCTCTTCCTCTTGGAATGGGAGAAAGGGAGGGTGAGAGGGAGAGTGGGAATAGGTGACCCTGCTGTTAGTGCAGGTACAGTTGGGGGGAATTGTGAGGTGTCTGGAATGAGTCAGTCGACAGTTTTGAATCCATATAGTATTATTAGTGTGGGGGATATTGCGTAGATGACAGAGAAAGTGAGGAAGAAAGTTACTGAATTCAATAGTGAGAGCGATAGTGCCTGAGCCTTATCTGGAAATAGAGCGTGAACCTTGTTCGGGGGTAGGTGCTATAACAGATATACAGTGAGTGTGAGCGAGCAGAGAGTATACAGTAACTCATCCTGACAGAGCGGGGAGAATATCGATGCTTATATTGTATTGCAGGATATTTCTTCAGATCATCTCAGCGTTGAGGTGAGACACCCTGAATATCTTGTCCAAATCTGTCACTAATAACGACACAGACCTTTCCCTCAGCTTCCACAGAATCAGTTTTTGTAGAGCTTACAGATAGCAAGCAGAAGCAAATATTGCTGTGTTATATATCAAAACCAAAACGCTGGCAGAAAATCTCAGCATCATATGCTCTGAAAATTAGATAGGCAAGTATTGTGGATACTGCAATCTTATTGTATGGTCTCAATGTGACTGCTCATGTTGTGAAAAATAAATTCTGTTGAAGAGTATGTTGTGAAGCAAACTAGAGAGCAAGTTATTTTGGATTCGGTACTGTGTGGTCAGAATGACGAATTAATAACATTGTACTGAAGCAGCTTTTAAGGAATAATAACATTAATAAGGTGCGGCATATGCGTACAATTTAGAATGCTTGAACTTTCTAGTTTAACATCATGGAAGACTGGAGGCTAAAGGGTCAAGACAGCTCCAGTGAATTGGGAAAGTACAATATAAAATTCAGCGGGAGACAAGCAATGTGGGCGGCACGGTGGCACAGCCTCACAGCGCCAGAGACCCGGGTTCAATTCCCGCCTCAGGCGACTGACTGTGTGGAGTTTGCACATTCTCCCCGTGTCTGTGTGGGTTTCCTCCGGGTGCTCCGGTTTCCTCCCAAAGATGTGCAGGCCAGTTGAATTGGCCATGCTAAATTGTCCGTAGTGTTAGGTAAGGGGTATGGGTGGGTTGCGCTTCGGCGGGTTGGTGTGGACTTGTTGGGCCGAAGGCCCTGTTTCCACACTGTAATGTAATCAATGATCATTCGATTCATAGAGTCCGACAGCACGGAGACAGGCCCTTCAGTCCAAACTGTCCATTCTGACAAAAATGTCCATCCACGCTAACCATATTTCCCTGCCATTGCCCCGTATCCTTCTAATACTTTCCTATCCGGGTATTGTCCAAAAGCCTTTTGAAGGTTGTTAATGTAACCGGCTCAATCACTTCCCCGGTAGTTCATTCCATATGTGTAACAGCCCCTGTGTGTACAAAGGTTGTTCCTCAGGTTCCCTTTTATTCTTTCTCCTCTGACCTTAAACTGATGCTCTCTCGTTTGTGACTGCCCAACTCTGGGAAAAAAGACTGGGTACATTCACTCTATCTATGCCTGTCATGATCTTACAGACTTCATTATGATCCTCCCTCAGTCTCAGCACAAAAGTAAAAAGTCCTAGTTTGTCCAACCTCTCCTTATAATTCAGTCCATTGAGTCCTTGGCAACAGCCTTGTAATTTTTTCTGCATTCTTTCCAGTTTAATAACATCCCTCCTATAGCAAAGTGAACAAAACTGAACATAAAGCTACCAATATGGCCTCAGCAGCATCCAGTAAAACTGCAACATAACTCCGTAATTTCGATACTCAGTGAAATACACTGATTAAAGCCAGTGTGCCAAAAGCTTTCTTCACTGCCATGTCTACCTTTGAATCAACTTCCAGAGAACCATGCACCTTAATTCCAAGGTGCCTCTGTTCCACTACACTCCTTAGGACCCAACCATTTGCCATGAAACTCCAAACTTGATTTGACTTTCTAAAATGCAAGAACTTACACTGATCAATATTAAAATCCATTTGCCATTTCTAAGCCCACTTCCCCAGCGGATCAAGGTACTGCTGTAATTTCTGAAATTTATGATATCCTTCCTCACACTCCATGATGCCGCCTTTTTTAGTGTCATCTTCAAATTTATAAATCATGTCTGTACATTCTCATCTAAATTATATATATATATATATATATATATATATATATATATATATATATATACAATATGTAGTGGTCCCAGCACCAACCCCTGAGGCATTCCACTATTTACAGGCCTCCAGTCTGACCAGCATCCTTCCAGTCTTACCCTCTGCTTCCTATCATCAAGCCAATTTTGTACCTAATTTGGAAGCTTCCTCTCAATTCCATGTGATCTAACCTTCCAGAGCAGCGGAAAATGTGGAACCTTACTGAGACCTTACTGGAATCCATATAGACTACATATACCACCCTCCCCTCTTCAACGTTGCCGGTCACTTCATCAAAGAACTCCAACACATTTACGAGTCATGATCTCCCATGCACAAAGCTGTGCTGAATGTGATGAAGGGCTTTTGCCGAAACATCGATTTTCCTGCTCCTCGGATGTTGCCTGACCTGCTCTGCTTTTCCAGCACCATGCTTATCTTACTCCGAACCACACCCTGTCTTTCCAAATGCAGGTATATTCAATCCCTGTGAATCTTCACAAGTAACCTACCCACTAGATTTTAGGTTTACTAGTCTTTAGTTCCCAGGTGTATCATTGTAGCCATTCTTGAATATGGGCTCAGGAAACGCTACCCTCAAGTCGTCCAGGACCTCAATTGTTTGCCAGCAATGATGGAAAAGAGCCAAGCAGAGCTCCCGCAATTTCTTCTCTGTCCTCCTATCCTCCTGCAGTGTTCCTGAATGTATCTGGTCACGACAAGGAGTGTTAGAAATACTGCAAAGACTGAAAAATACGTCTATTTATTTCAGGTACAAACACGAAAGAGTGAGAAAGTGACTCAATAATGGTTAACATAACAAATTAGAAAATATATTAATCATAGGAAGTGACTTCAGAAGAATTGCAGATATTCTGGAAAGCTGAGGATTCTCAGAAATGAATGATCTAGGAAAGAAAGGCCATAAAACTGATAAGGAAATCAAAAAGAGAACATGCATGCTAACAAACAGGAGCACAAAAACTGCATCAGTCTACGACCTACATTT
>NW_025202978.1:0-1346 GCF_004010195.1 Chiloscyllium plagiosum
GTGGTTCTCTTGATGAAACTGCTGTGGGTCGCTTCTAGGACTGAGCCCCTGTGCATTCTGACAGTGTGTCTGTAGTTGGCGAGTCAGTGGGTTTTTTGGTTTTATGGAGAAAGTGAGGTCTGCAGATGCTGGAGATCAGAGATGGAAATGTGTTGCTGGAAAAGCGCAGCAGGTCAGGCAGCATCTAGGGAACAGGAGAATCGACGTTTCGGGCATTAGCCCTTCTTCAGGAATGCCCGAAACGTCGATTCTCCTGTTCCCTAGATGCTGCCTGACCTGCTGCGCTTTTCCAGCAACACATTTCCATTTTTGGTTTTATGCCCTTGCCCCGACCTGCCCCGCCACCAACTTTGCTTCCATTGGGCGTTGCTGTTTGTTGAGCCCAGGAGCTGTTCTCTCTAGATTCTACTGTCCAGTTAAAGAATTGTTGCCTCTATCTGGGAATGAGTCCCAGCCTGTAAGAAATGGCTGAATACTTTGGGGTGTCTATCCACATTCAGCAGTGACTTTTAAATGAGATTTACAGTTACGTGTCTGTGAAAAACTCATAGTCCAAGTATTGCACAAAGGCTTGGCAATCCATTGTTGGAAACTGCTTGTTTGAATTGGTAAGTTTTAAAAAAAAACTTTCTTAATTTGCCGCATAAGTTTCTGTCTCTGAGATGGTGGGGGACATGATCATAGGGTTTAAATCATTGCTATTAATTAGATTATCTTCTTTAACTTTGCCCTAACAAAGTTGCTGTATTTATGATTATTGTTTTTTGTTTAAATTATAATGTTGATGTGCAAGATCTGTTCTTCATCAAGTCTGGTTAGGAACAGTTGAGAAATTGAGGGATATTGCATGTTTTAATTTCACTGTGTTGTGAATCTGGTGACAGTGACATTCATTTGTATTGGGTTGCTTACCCTTAGTTGCAAAGTCTTTCACCCCAACTATTCACTATGGTAGTGAGTTCCACAGTCTCACCACACTCTGAGGTTTTTCGTGAAATCCTTAGTACAGAACTGTAAGGGAAAATGTTGACGAGGGCAGAATATAGGGTCTTAACTGCAAAAGCCAGGAAGACATTAGACAAAGTAAAACCATGACAATGTAGGGACAAATAAGGAACTTTGACAGCAATGAAGAGGTCACACGTCAGAGTTCAAGATAATGGTCGTGACAAAAAGGAAAAGTGTTCTGCAGAGATTGGATATTGTTATTAAGCAAGTTTCTCGATGCTGTAGTTGGTTGAATACGATAACGTAAGAGCTGAAATAACCAAAACTACTAATGTAATTTCATGTCGGTAACCATAAAGCAAGTGTATACTATTGATTGATATAGGTCAATTGCGTGT
>NW_025202978.1:2046-3525 GCF_004010195.1 Chiloscyllium plagiosum
TGTGTGTTTTACCTGATTTTCTGTTGCTGTCATTCCCATTAGGGTGTGTGAATTCAGTGCCAGATAATAGTCTCAGTTCTGAATTATCCTTGAGGATTGGTGTAGAACGTACAAAGTGTCAGTCATAATGGAAGTTGCTCTACTGTTTATTTAACCCTTTGCTGCCATTGTCCTGGGACTAAATGAATGGGGAAGTGTAGAGGGAGTTTTACTCTGCATCTAACCCAATGCTGTCTTTGTCTTAGCAGTGTTTGTTGGGGACAGTGTTGAGGTAGCTTCACTTTCAATTTAAGAGTACACGAAGCTTTATTCTGATTGTAATCCCATGCTGTCCTTGCCCTGGGAATGTGAGATGGCATCTGTAATTGCAGTGAATGCAGACTTGCTGTGGGAGTGGAGGGTACTTCTACCTGAGCACACTCATCTTTGAGATTGCTGTGCTGATCAAGACAATCTCAGACACCTTCATTCACTTTTCCAACCAACCACAGGGTGGTTAAGGATGGTATAAATGCAAGCATTGCCAGCGATGCCCACACCCCATGCATGAATAAATACTTTTTGTTTAAAAGTTACATTCACGTTCCAAACCCTCTAATGTATGATTACTTACATGGAAAATTCCTGTCTGTTTGTAATATCATTTTAAAACATAGGAATGTGTCAACCATGTCGAAATATAACAAGAACAACAAATTGAGAAGTTAACAGGTAATGAGCAGGACCAGAATGCTGAGTCAGTCTGACCTCCATGGCTGAGAGAGTTCCCCCAGATGTTGAAGTTACACCAGTGCCTTTTACTCTTTCAGCTTCCCCAAAGGTTTGTCCCTGATGTAAGATCATTCAATGACCCAAAGAACTAACTGTTTTTATCTCCATAGCTGCTGCCATACTTGCTGAGCAATTCCAGCTCTTCTGTTTTATGCTTTTATGGGATTTGAGCTTCCCTAAGTCAGTGTAATGAAGAACTGCAGATGCTGGAGATCTGAAACACAAAAATGCATAAATTGCTGGATAAACTCAATAGGACTGGCAGCACATGTGGAGAGATAAGCAGAGTTAGCATTTCAAGTGCTGTTACCCTTTTTCGCAACTGTTCTGGACGCAGGCCAGGATATTGACTCTGTTTCTTTCTCTCTCTCTCCACCGGTGTTGCCAGACAGGCTGAGTTTCTCCAGCAATTTCTGTTCTGACACATTCACAAGGTTGATGTTTGTTATCCATCCCTAAGTGTAAGGTGTCTTGCTTGTGCCAATTCAGAGGGCAGTTTAAGAGTCAACCACATTGCTGTGGGTCTGGAGTCACATGTAAGCCAGACCAGGAAAGGATGGAAGTTTCCCTCCTGAAAGGACATTAGTGAACATGGGTTTTTATGACAATTGACGTTAGTGCCATCGATACCATACTGAGACTAATTTTGTGTTCCCCATTTATGATTTGAATTATTCAGATCTCACCTCTTGCTGTGGTGGGATTTGA
>NW_025202978.1:5612-8102 GCF_004010195.1 Chiloscyllium plagiosum
TTCCACGTATGGAGTCAGTTATTACAAGGGGGCATAGCTTTAAATTAAGGGGGGGGGGGTAGGTATAGGACAGATGGTACGGGTATGTTCTTTACTCAGCGAGTCGTGAGTTCATGGACTGCCCTGCCAGTAGCAGTGGTGGACTCTCCCTCATTATGGGCATTTAAGCGGGCAGCAGATAGGCATATGGAGGATAGTGGGCTAGTGTAGGTTAGATGGGCTTGGATCAGCGCAACATCGAGGGCCAAAGGGCCTGTACTGCGCTGTATTCTTCTATGTTCTATGTTCTATGTTCTAAACCTGGTCTGATCTACATGTGAATCAGATCCACTGTCAGCTGGTTGAATCTTCACTGCACTTTCAATCAAAACCTCCAGGCGGAGGTTCACGATAACCTCCCCACTTTTATACTCCATTTAAAGGCCAATCTCCCTTTTGCCTTCCCTATTACTCACTGAACTTGGATGAAGAGTTCATGTCATCCTTACCACCGGCATTCTAATCAACTGTCTCTACTGCAGTCTTGGCAATAGTACATTCACTTTACTTATCCAAGTAATTCATATACATATTCTAAATAATTTTGGCCCCAGCACTGATCCCTGTGGCACGTTGCTAGTTATAAGTTGCGATCCTGAACATGCCCCTTATCCCTTCTGTATCATTGGTTAGCCAATCATCTATCCATACGATTAGACTGTTTCCAATATCATGTGCATATCATTGGCTCTGCCAGCAAGTCTTGCCAAACTGTCCTTGAAAAAGTGGTGGTAAGCTGCCTCTTACATTGCTTCACAAATATGATGTGGTCTATAATAAAGGTTCAGGAGCGAGTTCCAGGATTTTGATCAGTAACATCGAAGCAATGCGTATATGTCACAGTCGGAATGTGGTGTTCACACTTATCTCCTCTTGCTGGTTGAAGTGATGGAGTGGAAGTTGCTCTTGAAGAGCCGCCACTCATATAATCAAGCCAGACAGATCGATTGTGGCCAGAGACTCTGCCATTTTGACTTCTCATCAATCTACATTCTTTCCATCCAAGTTTTAATCATATCAAACTGCCGCGTAATGCGGTTATGGCCTCAGTAAACTATAATAACGTGAAGATCGCTTGGATGATTTTCGACATCCGACTGCAATATAAACACAGATCATTGTGGCTGAAGTAGTGGTGTGGCATAACACTTCAGACAGCGCAAAGTGGAAGATCACTTTCTAGTGGAAGAAAAAGACATATCTTATTTCTGAAAGAACTGGGAAACAGAAGAGGGAATGAAACCTGACTTGGGAGCTGTTTCCTATTTGTTGAGGATGGTTTTTCATCAAAGTCTTGGTTTAGAGAATAAGCTCTTCATCAGGAATAAAGGGTGGCCCAAGGGGGCTGAGAGATAAATGGGAAGGAAGTGGGGCTGGAGGGAAGGCAGCTGGGAGTGCAATAGGTAGATTGAGGTAGGGATTGATGGTGATAGGTCAGAGATGAGGGTGGAACAAATAGGTGAGAAGCAAGGTGGACAGGTATGACAGATCAAGAAATTGGTGTCGAATTGGAAGGTTGGATCTGGGACAAGGTGGGGGAGAGGAAATGAGGAAACTGATAAAATCTACATTGATACCATGTAGTTGGAGGGTCCCAAGTCAGAAGGTGAGGTGTTTTTTTCTACAAGCGTCGGGGAGCAAGAGTTTGGCAGTGGAGGAGGCCCAGGGCTTGCATGTCCTTGGCGGAATGGGAGGGGGAGTTAAAGCGTTCAGCCACAGGACGGTCGGTCGTTTAGTTTTAGTGTCCCAGAGTTATTCCTTGAAGCGTTCCGCTAGTTGGCGTCCAGTTTCCCCAATGTTGATGAGACCATATTGCGAGCAATGGACATAATCTTATAAATAGATTGCATTAAATTGGGTGACTGCATGAAACGGTTTGTTGGTCAGATTTGAATCAGCACTCCCAAATGAGACAATGCCATGAATATCAGTGAACTGCTCTTTTTGTTAATAACCACAAGTTTTTGTTGTATTTTCACAACTTACTGGTATTCACATCTGCACATTAAATGTCAAACTCTGACATCAGAAATGAAATTACACCATTAATTTTAACTTACAATTTTCGAAGAAACAAATTAATTGCACACAGTCAATACAACGTCTGATTAATATGAAATTAAATTTGACCAAAAAAATATAAAATCAAGCTGGGAGATAAGAAATGGGGGAAGGGCATAAGGCAAGATATGCAGCATCATAGAAGGTGCTCCTCCAGAGAGTGTATTTTACCAACTACCGCTGCTAAATATAAACACTCTGATATGATCCTCCGGTTTTAATGTAAACCATCGCCCCATACAGGAGGTACCATTTAAATGAGTTAAAAATACAAGCCTTGAGCAAATCCAGCCTCCAGCCTTACCCCCCGCTTCTTGGAGCTTGAACCTTCCTCAAGCTCCGGAGGGTGGTTGAACCCCTGGGCTCCAGTTGCCACTCCTCCACTGAAGA
>NW_025202979.1:0-4034 GCF_004010195.1 Chiloscyllium plagiosum
TTGAATGTGAAGTATGTTGTGAGGCACAAGTCCCAAGATTTAGGAAGATTAGTTAAGATTTCGGAAGCGTAGAATGGGGTAGGAAACTGCAGGGGGTGAGCACATTAAAATGTGGAGCTTATTCAAGGAAAAGCTCCTGTGTGTCCAGGATAAGTATGTACCTGTCAGGCAGGGAGGAAGATATAGAACGCGTGAGCCGTGGTTTACTAAGGAAGTGGAATTCCTGGTCAAGAAGAACAAGAAGTCTTATGTTAGGACAAAATGTGAAAACTCAGTAAGAGCGCTCGAGGGTTCCAATGATATCAGGAAAGATCTAAACAGAGAGCTGAGAAGATCCAGGAGGAGACATGTGAAGTTGTTGGCAGATAGGATCAGGGTTAACCCTAAGGTTTTCCATAGGTATGTCAGGATTAAAAGAATGACGAGAGTTAAATTTGGGACAATCAAGGATAATAATGGGAAGTTGTGTGTGGAGTCAGAGGAGATTGGGGAAGCGCTAAATAAATATTTTTCGACAGTGTTCGCTATAGAAAATGAAAATGTTGGCGAGGAAGATACTGAGATACTTGCGTCCAGAGTACTAGAGATTGAGGTTCACAAGGATTAGGTGACAGAAGTACTGCAGAGTGTGATAACAGACAAGTCCCCTGGGTTGGATGGGATCTGTCCTAGTATCCTCTGGGAAGCAAGGGAAGAGATTGATGAGCCTTTGGCATCGATCGTCAAATCATCGTTATCTACAGGAATAGTGCCTGTGGAATGGAGCATAGCATACGTTGTTCCCGTGTTCAAAAAGTGTCGTAGAGACTACCCTGGTAATTACAGACCAGTGAGTCTCAGTGCAGTTGTTGGTAACGTGTTGGAAAAGGTTATTATAGATAGGATTTATGACCATCTAGAAAAGAATAATCTGATCAGGGACAGTCAGCACGGTTCTGTGATGGGTAGGCCTTGCCTAACGAATCTTATTGACTTTTTTGACAAAGTGACCATACAGAGAGATGACAGTAAACCGGTTGATGTGGTGGATATGGGTTTCAGCAAGTTGTTCGATAAGGTTCCCCACAATAGGCTATTATATAAAATGCGGTGGAATGGAATTGTGGGAGAGATGGCAGCTTTGATCAGTTATTGGCTTGCCAATAGAAAACAGTGTTATAGTTGATGAAACATGTTCTTCTTGGTGTCCAGGTACTGGCGACGTACCACAAGGGTCGGTGTTAGGTCCACTGCTGTTACATGAGGTCTAACCTTGCCAATCAGTCTCCCATGGGGAACATTGTTGAATGCCTTACTGAAGTCCATATAGATCACATTTACTGCTTTGTCCTCATCAATCTTCTTTGTTACTTCTTCAGAAAATTCATTCAAGTTTGTGAGACATGATTTCCCACGCACAAAGCCATGTTAACTGTCCCGAATCAATCCTTGTCTTTCCAAATACATGTACATTCTGTTCCTCAGGGTTCCGTCCAACAATTAGAGTATTCTTGGCAGATGCAGTTTCATGTCGGGAATGCGAGTTCATATACTTTGTTGGGAAGAATCAAAAGACACGCTACTATTAAAATCGATAGAAACGCAAAAGATGTGCAGTGCAGAGGAGTCTCAGTGTTCTTTTACATGAAACGAACAAAGGTTAATCACATATTTATTTCTTGCTGCCAAAAGAAAGCCTTTTCTGATGCTCACAATTAAAGAGATGGTTTTCAAGAAAATAGGAAAATTAAGTCACCAGAAGAGTAATCAATTACCAAGATATCCCTCGTGATGTTTTATGGGACATGTGGGATTTTTTGATTATTGTTCTCCAAACGTTTTAACAATGGAACCGAGAGTTTTAGATGGGAAGTTAAGATCACGCATGACTATTGCCATTTTTGTCACTCACACACAATATTTTTTCCTTGTACTATTTATTTCGCTTTGTGGTTACTGCGAGTGGGCTTGGAAACTACACATGCTTGTGAGTTCATTCCTCACTGTTCCTCAACTCCAGCCAAACAGACTTTACGTCCTTATTTACTGAATCAAGGTAATCTCTAACCATTGCATAAATGTCATTAAAACTTCGATATTTCACAGGCCTCTGTATATCATCTTACAATATTAATTGATCCTTTACTGTATTGCAGTTGCGCATAAGAAGAGAAAATTTGAATAGAGAATGGTGGACCTCCGCTTCACACACCCGTTATTGAAGCGAAAATGCAGATTACTGCCCATAATGCGATCGTGGAAGCATGTGCCAAACCCTCAGGAATCACAGAATAAGTGTAGTGCCACAGGGCATGTTAGGGACAGCACCACAAAGACAACAGAAAATGCTGCTTGAGCTCCTATTTTGGATATATTTCTCAATGAGCAATAGAGTGTTACATGTGTTCCGTCAGGAGTTACCTCACACAAGGAAGTAACCAGTGGTTCAGACGGTTATATCATCCGAGTTCCAAGCCCTGGAATCAGAGACATTCAATATTCTGTGCATAACTGCAAGGAACAGCTGTCCGAGGCGTTTACAGTCCAGGTGAAATTATGAATGCAGCTCTCTCGTTGTCAGCCTCTTTCTCCTATGTCGTGTTTCGTGCAGTCCCTGCGTGGAATCTCGTCAACCACGTTTGACCTGCACATGATGTGGATTGGGCCTTGTTTTCTCGTGAGTTGTTGTCTGAGTGAGGCTCTCGGTTTCTGTGCTGTCATAAGTCCGAGTGTTCGGAGGAGTCTGGATATCGTTTTCCAGAATTTGTTTTTAATCCAGGGAAGCATGATTTAAAAATTACCTCAAAGCATATCCTCGTTGCGAACTTTGTGGGCCATGCATTTGCGAATGAAGGTGTGTGGATATTGGTTCTTGGCAAAGAATTTGTGTGGGCGTCAGTCCAGCAGTCCCTAGTAGCAATACGTACAAACGGCAAGGGCGACACATTGGACTAGAATAGCACAACAATAATAGGACAGGGCAAGCAGAGGACAGCCAGACAATTCCTGGAAGCAGGGCACTCATCCACGGATTCCATCCGTTGGACCCAATCTGCAATCCCAACAAACGGAAGCAGCGGAAATGAAACCAAATGAATTCGTACCAAAACATGAGAGCAGCGCTTCTCAGGAACCTCTGCAGCGCTGAGAATGTCACCCAGACAGGCGAGGAAAAGTCTGCAAACCATCTTCCTCGCGTCACCGAACTTTTCAACAAGAGCTCCAGAAGCATCCAAACTTCATATCTTTCTGCTCCAAAACACTCCGATTTTCCACAACAGAGAATTGCACACTCAACTACCGCGTGTAAGATGAGAATATAAGCCCCTACACTACCAAGGGCGGCAGTAAGAGCGAGAGGAAACAGCTGACACTGTCATTCCACAGCTACAAACGCTCTCTTTGAAAGGTACATTTTTGTATGAATGTCGGGGCAGCAGTAGAATATGGGAACTAAACAGCCTGCGCTGTGTATTCATATTCTGGACAATGTGAGTTGTTCACAGCTTTCCCTGAAAGTGAGTAGACGTCGTTATTTCACCGCTGTTGTGAAGCCAGATCCTGCACTGAATCTGCTCCCTCGTGTTTTGTTGTTGTGGCTAAAAGGTGGGCAATCGCAATGTGAAACTTTGTTATATTTCTTTCATTTCCTCCATGACTGTCCTGGTGAGGGAGGCTGGAGATTGGCTCGCTCGATGAGATGGAGGCACCAGCGCATTGTTGAACAAATTTAATCGATAATATAATTGGTAATATTCACTTTGCATGGTACATTTTTCTGTTTTGTTTTATGTTACTTGAGCACTTTCTGTTACTTGGCAGTGCACTAAATCTCCAGTATGTCGGGAAGCTCCTTTAGGAATTGCTTCGGTGCTATTTGTGTGAACAGTTCTTGACATACACGTCTCGCACTGCCTCACAGACAGAAGTAATGAGTTTGTGTGTCTGATAATGACTCTGCCTTTTGAGTTTTGCACCTTGTCCACGTTAAGAGCTGTCAGTTTTTGGATTCACTGGAGAGTTGAGGGGATAACACGATTTGTGAGGTTTTTTTT
>NW_025202979.1:4994-6407 GCF_004010195.1 Chiloscyllium plagiosum
CTGTGCTCTTCAAGCACCACTAATCCAGAGAGGTTAAATGTGCTGGGTTTAGGGTCCAATCTCTATTGAGTCGTGGGTTTGAAACCCAACTTTGCAATAGAACAACAGCAGGCAGCTTTTTATGACAGAACTACACAGGTCCTGATATTGTTTTATGGCTGTGTTTGTTACTCCTCGGGTCTCTCACCCTCTCTGCGGTAAACACGGGTACATGAGCAACTGATTCTTAAAATAATGAGAACGACTGCTGTCCACATTATTCCTGTCCATTGGACCCAATCTGCAATCCCAACAAACGGAAGCAGCGGGAATGAAACCAAATGAATTCGTACCAAAATATGAGAGCAGCGCTTCACAGGAACCTCTGCAGCGCTGAGAATGTCACCCAGACAGGTGAGGAAAAGTCTGCAAACCATCTTCCTCGCGTCACCGAACTTTTCAACAAGAACTTTCGCTGTCCTCTCGAGCGCTGTGCGTTTGGATGTGTACACGCACAATTTTGCTGCCAGTTGCTGTGTCTCAAATGGTCAGAGCATTTCGTCGAAATGTTGGTTCTCCTAGCCGAAAAACAGCACAGAGCTGTACATCTCTATAACTCTATGACTCTAAGTATTGAGACCGACCATCTTCTGACATTACAACCACGAGAACTCATCCATGATTGACCCTGAGTCCGCAGTGAGTGAAACGGTCACGTGCAGCAGAATGTGACCCCACTCTCTACAAGCTCCCGCTGCCAACAGAAAGGGGCCACTGCGGTTTCAGTCAGCGGCTTCCTGCCCATACCTGGGACACAGCTCATGGAAACTCCTTCCTCAGGAACGGCTGTTACCGTGTGAAAAGGTAAAACATTCTAATTCAAATTGGAAATGGCTTCAGAAGATTGTTCCTGTTTTTAAAACATTTTATAGTCAGAATTCCTGCCTCGAATATGAGAAGTGGTAAACTTTGTAGGCAGGTAGAACAAAGAAAGTGTTGATGGTGAGGACTGTATCTCTTCAGCAGATGGGATTCTCTACACTCTAATCAGAAATGATTTGGTTTCCTGAGGTATTTTCCCGATTGATTTGCAGTCTGCCACATTGTCTGGGAATCACTTCGGCGACCTAAGGATCAGGGTCAAAATATGAAAATATTAACAGAGAATCGTAAATCCCGGGGCAAGGCCTAAATGGATTGTAATGGTCTGAAGGAATAAATCTGAAAATTGATAGACTTGAAAAATGTTATTTGCAATGGGGAGGAATGAACGAGATTTTTGAAAATTGCCGTTTCAGCTGAATTAAACTCAGTATGAAATGATAAATTAACCAACACCAATCCTGTCCTGGCTCGCTCAGTCGGTAGAGCTTGAGACCTTTAATCTCAATGATGTGGGGTCGAGACCCACGCAGGGCGCTGTTGTTTGCTAAT
>NW_025202979.1:6926-8102 GCF_004010195.1 Chiloscyllium plagiosum
GTCCGTCTCCGTCTACCTTTTTATTGAATATCTCCTGACTCTCAACTTTATACTCAGTTTATCTTTTATTACTCCGTTTCCAAACATTCTCCCAGCCTCCAAATTTAATAGCAGAACTGTTTCACCTCTCACCTCGCCGAGTTATGAGAGGAGGACTTCGAAATGCACGATTAACTCTGTTTCTATTTCCTTAGATACTGGATGGCCAGAGACCAGAATGCATTGGAGGACAGTTAGAGCTTTCAGCCCATCTGGTCTGCCGCCGTTCGATCATGACTCATATCATTCCCAAACCAATTTTGAGCCTTCTATCTGTGACACTTAGCTCCCCTGAATTTAGGATCCAGTCTTTTTCCCAGAGTGCGAATGAAACCATCCCAACCGTCTACACATCTGCTGGCAGCTGTTACACCATATCTGTGTGTGATCGAGCTCAGTTTCAGTCCCACACAGCAAACACATCTGTTCGGAGCAATGCAATCCCCGCTGCATTAGAGATCGATCGGGTCTCTGACCCCGCGGTTTTTCTGCGAGGCTGTAGTTAGCTCCTTCACCACCCACAGCTAGGACCGGTGTTTCAAAATGTGGGGACATAGAACGATAGGCACAAGAGTTAGTACAGGTTCGGTCGAAAGGGTTGTTGTCAACTTCAGTGGAGTCCCTGCTTCAGAGTCTGGGTTTTAATCACCCAGGCCTGGATAAAATTCCAAGTCAGGAAATGAAGATTTATTTCTCCTCTTCTTGTGGCTAATCTGAATGAAAACCATTTTCTGCTTCCACAGAGAGCACAGACCCGGTTCTGCCAGAAGGAATCCAGTGATTGATTGCATCCAACTGGAATCATAGAGACATAGAGATGCACTGCAGAGAAACAGACCCTTCGTTCAAACCTGTCCATGCTGACCGGAAATTCCAACCCAATTTGGTCCCTCTTGCCAGCACATGGCCTATATCCCTCCAAACCCTTCCTACTCATCTACCATTTCAAATGCCTCTTAAATGTTGCAATTGTACGAGCCTCCACCTCATCCTCTGGCAGCCATGGCAGCACATACACGAATAAATTGTCACTGCAAATCCCCTCTAAGGATCCCGCCTTTCAGAGCTGAAACTATCTTGCTGTTGATTCAATGTCGCTATGTGTAATTCTTGGAACTCCATCCCTATCGACATCAT
>NW_025202980.1:0-181 GCF_004010195.1 Chiloscyllium plagiosum
TCCACAAGATTCAGGGATTAGATCTGAAAGTTCACAATAGCTGCACTGTGGGTCCGAGACACAGCACATTCACTGAACAACCACCCACCCTCCCTTTCCTTCTCATTCTCTTCACTTCTCCCTCCCCCTTTCTCCTCCCCTCCACTCCTCCTCCCCTTTTCTCCTCCTCGTCCGTCCCTTT
>NW_025202980.1:1800-4778 GCF_004010195.1 Chiloscyllium plagiosum
ATGAGGGATCCTGGTCAAAACTACATTAAGTTTGAAAGGATCAAACAGAGTAATTTTGTTAGATGAATAAGAGCTTGAAAAAAAGCAAGCAATCCTATGTTGCACTTCGAGCGCTAAGGAATTTGGAGAAATTCAAATATTCACTGCTTGAAACAGTGCGACCTCATGTGGATAAAAAGAGAGTTAAAACAGCAAAGTTATCAGCTAAAGTGGCTGGTGATTATCAATTGGTCCTTAAATTCAGTTTGGCTTTCAGAATCTATTTCAGTCCATGAGGGAGAGAAATTGGAGCAAAGAGATATCCTCACGTGGAAAGGAAAAGGTAGATCTCAGTGAAGACAATAAGGATAATTTACCACAGGTTAATAAAGAAACCCTTGAGAGGGACAAAGAAGTGATGGCCTCCATTACTTCATTAACACATCATTTGTTAAGTAGTAACAGATAGGAATGCATTCACTCTCTTTCTTGCTAAATGCCCCCGGTGTTTTCATTGTAATAAAATGGGACACACAAAATCACAGTGTTAGTGGGCTAGGAAATCAAGATGTAGGAAAATCAGACAACTCTGGAAGATTTGTTGGACCAGTAACAAAAAGCATAAGGGAAGTTAGACAACTGCCTCAGAGTGTACAAGGTGAAGGAGACAGGATCTTCTCAGTCTGCAGGACTGAGGGATGAGAAGATATGCACGCCTGAGAGAATATTGCCAGAAAATGTGCTGGTAACAAGAATTCACTGTGAGACAAAAAGTGCTCAGTTATGTAAATGAAGAACAGTGGGTAATGTGTGATAGGAGTACTGGACCCAGAACTCTCAGCTCCAGGAGTAAAATTTGTACTTGCAAATGATATAGCTGATTCGCTGGTAGGCGTGCTGCATACTCTAGTTGAAAAGCCAGTGGAGATGCAGGCAATGGAAGACCTGGAGAATGTTTATCCAGGAATTTCCCCTGACTGTGTGATCACAGATCATAATTTTCAGGTTGAAGCAGGAGGGATCAAAAGGAAGCTGATGTAGAGTTATCCGAATCTTATTTTGATCAGATAAGTAGAACAGAGAAGGAGCAAGTAGGAAAAACATGCAAGTAACTTTAGCTCAGCTAAGTTGATTGACGTGCAGCACAAAGATGAGGAATTAAAACAGTTATATCAAAAGGCATTTACCAAGCAAGAAAGAAAGCATTCCTGCCTGTTACTACTGAGCAAATTATGTCTTAATGAAGAAATGGAGACCACCACACTTTCAATCAGATCAGACATGGCAGAAATTCATCAAATTGTTTTGCCATTTGGGTACAGAAAGGAGGTGCCGCGATTGGCACTTGAGCTACCAGTTGGAGGACATTTTGGGTTGAGGACAACACCAGCTAAAATAAAAGGATTTGTTTACAGGGCTGGACTATACAAAGATGTAGCTGAAGTTTGCCAGACGTGTCAAACATATCACTCAGACAGTCATAAAACTTGCACCTTTAATACCTATTCCAGCATTTGATGACCCTTTCACAAGAGTCTTGATTGACTGCGTAGGTTCCCTACCACAAACAAAAGGTGGGAATAAGTACTTATTAACAATAATGGATGAGTTGACTAGATATCCAGAGGCAATCTCATTCTGCAGCATTACAGCTAAAAAGATTGTAGAAAAAAAAACTTAATATTTTTCCTAGGTACGGATAACCAATAATGATACAGTCAAATCAACGATCAAACTTCACATCCAAACTATTCAAGGAGGCGATGGATAACTTGGGAATAAAAAGATTCAAATCTATTGCCCTCTATCCAGAGTCACAGAGAGCACGAGAGAGATGGCATCAAAAACTGAAGACCATCTTGAGCGTTTATGATCAGGATTATCCAGATGATTGCGACAAGGAAATTCCTTTTGAACTTCTTGTGATCAGAGATGCACCGAATGAATCAACCAAATTCAGTCCATTTGAATTAATTTTTGGACAAGAACTAGGAGGACGATTAAAATTGATGAAGGAGAAATTAATAAGTCAGAATTCAGAGATCACCCTTTTGGACAATGTGTCAAATTTTAGGGAACGATTAAATAGAGCTGGAGAGTTGGCTAGACAGAATTTAAAAGTATCACAGCATACAATGCAACAGAAAGTGGATAAGAAATCACAAATTTACAATTTTGCAATTGGGAATAAGGCATTGGTGTTCTTTCCAGTTACAGGTGAGCCTTTAAAAACAAGGTTTTGCGTACCTTATCAAATTGTTAAGAAATTTTGTGCGATGAACGATATGCTAATGACTCCAGACAGGAAGAAATCTTACAAAGTGTGTCATGTGAATGTGGTCAAAAGATAGTTTGATAGTGAAAGAAGGCAAGAGGAGAAGGTGTTCATGATTACAACACAGAAGGAAGAAAAAAGTTCAGAGGATTCTATATGGGACATTCCTCAAATCAAATTGAACAATGAGAAAGTTTTCAAAAATTAGGATAAATTATTGAGTTATCTTCCACAAGAAAATCGAAATGACCTAAAAGATTTATTATTATCACTTTGGGATATATATGGAAGTAAACTGGGAAGTACTAGCATAATTGTGCATGATGGAGATATAGGAGATGCTGTTCCTATTAAGCAACATCCTTATGGGCATAACCCTCCAAAGTTGGCACAGGTTCAGAAAGAGATAGAGTGAATGCTCCAAGATGGCATAATCGAAGTGGAACTCACCTATAGTCATGGTGCCAAAGCCAGATGGTACCCCACAGTCATGTGGGGACTATGACAAAGTCAACAATGTTACAAACCTAGCTAAAAGTGAATTTACGAAAGCCCAAGTCACGTTCCTAGGCCATGTTATTGGAAATGGACCAATAGCCCCATGAGATACAAAAACGTAAGTAGTGGGAAAATTCCCACACCGTCGACAAAAAGTAGTATTACGGTTCCTGGGATTGACTGGATTTTACTGAATGTTTGTGCCAAACTTTAGCAGTGTTGCTGC
>NW_025202980.1:5634-8103 GCF_004010195.1 Chiloscyllium plagiosum
TTTTTAAAGGGAGTTTGCTTATTGGGACTGTTATGTGCATTCGGAACAGCATAATTAAGTCTAGCTGGATCGGTTGAGTTCTGTAAGGGTACTTTATTCTGTTCTTTGTGTTTCATTGTGTACTTTTGTGAATAAAGTTTTTGTCTGTTTTAAAATCAGTAGTCAACATAGCTAAACTACACCACGTAACTTTCATTGTACACTTAATGAAACAAATTGCAAAGTTATACTCTGGGCTGTTTGCTCAAGAATGTTTTGAGTGATCTAGACTCGTCCATAACATCTCGAAAGGGAAGATGCCTCTTTGGAACTTGGTACAAACCATTCACTTTCCCTCCTCACGGTTAGCAAACCATGTTAACTTAACACGTGTGTACCATGAGCAATGGAGCCAGGAGGAACAACATGGATCAGTCTGTCTCTGCAGTCTCTGTTTCATTAGTTTGTCATTTTGCAGCATCAAAGACATCCTCCTGTTTCAGTATCACAGATTGGAGGGACTGAATGGCCTCTTCGTTTTGATGTGTCAGTGTATCAAGTGTCTCGAAAACACTAAGTTCTCCAATTTCAAATAACCTCCCTTCCAATCTTCTGACTCCCTTTCCAATTCCTCCCACTCTCTTCCCATCACCTCCCCCTCCCTTCCCAGCCCTTCACCTCCCTTGCATTACTCTGATCCACCCTTCTTCCAGCTTCCAATGGATTCATTCCTGCAATCGACTAATTCGGTGGTACCCTTAACCAGTGTTGATCTATCCTCAACTCACCACACCACCTCCTCCCCCCCACGCCGCTTCTTTATCTGTAAACCTCCTTACGTCAATCCCTACTCCTTAAGAAATGTTACACCCAAGGTGCTGACTACTCCACCTCCTGATGCTGCTTTGCTTTGCGTGGTCTTCCAGCCTCCTGGTTTTCAATTTTTACCTTTTTTAAAAAATCTCTTCAGGTGTAATAGGCAGGACAGAGTGAATTGGCTGTGACTCTGCTTGTCCAATAGTTTCGTTGGGTTGAATGGCTTTCTCACTTTCTTGTGAAACCAGCTTGACATGCTGAAAGAGCTCCTCTTTTTATCCTGTGGAAATGTTCAGGGTTGCGCAGTGCTGTTTCATGAATCTTACTTACACGTTAACAACATGAGCTTGAATGTTGTTCAGGTTTTGAAGTTTTATGTGATTTCTACAGAACATCTTCACTTCTGATAGAATGACATAGGGAAATACATTGATGAAGCAGCTGAAAGTGTTTGTGCCGAGGACGCTATCCTGAGGATTGCCCACAGAGATATCCAGGGACTAAGAGAATTGCTGTCCACCAACCACACAGTTTTCTGAATGACTCAGTGGGGTGTTTACACCTGATCCCATTCAGTTCAAACTTATTCAGACTCCTTGACACCTTGCACCATCAGATCCTGCCATAATGTCATGGCCAGCCGCTCTGACGCTGAATTTGTATTATTTCGTCATGTCAATAGGCCAAGGTATATGTGTGGGGAGTGTTGCCTTCTCTCAGAGGGTAGAGAATTTTGGGGACTCTCTGTCTCACACAGCTGCATAACAGAAATGATTGGGAGGAGTGGGAGTGGGTGTCAATGGATTTTGATACGTCAGAGATTCAAGGGCTACAAGGAAATTGGCATGAAAGAGAAATTGCAGCCGAGACCAGATCAGCCCTGATGTTACTGAAGGGAAGGGCAGGCTGAAGGAGCTACATGGCCTCGTGTTATTCCAGTATACCCCAGAGTCGAGTCAGTTTGTGGTCTCTTCGATTTCCTGTGTTACGGACTTCAAGTAACTGAATAGACTGATCCTGTTGCTGTGTATCAGGATACTGGTGCTGCATGATCTACTCTGGGTACAGTTTTATAGGCTCGAGGGGCTGATTAGTCTCCTCCTGTATCTGTATATCAGTATCCAGGGGATGAAAACATTCATCCTGCTCTGGTGTAACTGAAATCCATACAGACTAATTCTACCACCCGAGAAGAAAGTGAGCACTGCAGATACTCGCGATCAGAGCGAAAATCGTATGGCACTGGAAAAGCACGACAGGTCAGGCACCATCCGAGAAGCAGGAGAATCGATGTTTGGACATTCCTGATGAAGGGCTTATATCTGAAATATCGATTCTCCTGTCCCTTGAGTGCTGTCCCTGGTCTGGTGTGCATTTCCAGCACCATACGTTTCGACGTCTAACACCCAGCCAAAGTCAAACTACCGGGTCACATCATCAATTAAGTTTAAAACGTTTTTAGGCATAAACCTCCGGGCATAAAGCCAAACTTAGTATTCCTAATCAGACCCTGCCTTTCCAAATGCATGTACATCTTATTCCTTGGTATCTTCTCAAGTAATGTACCTACCAATGATGTTAAACGTACTGGTCTATAGTTCCCTGAATTTCTTTTACAGATCTTTTTGAATAAAGGCAAAGCATTTGTTATCCTACAGTCTTCCAGAATCTCAA
>NW_025202981.1:0-8103 GCF_004010195.1 Chiloscyllium plagiosum
TACCCATGTCTCCGTAATAGCCACACCATCGAAATCCCAGGTGCCAACCCACGCTGCAAATTCACCTACCTTATTTCGTATATTCTTGCATTGAAGTATACACACTTCAAGACACTTTCCTGTTTACAGGCACACTCCTTTGAGATTGATGCCATGTTCCTAACATCCCTACACTCCAGGTCCTGCACGCTAAGCTATAGTCTAGGTTCCAATCCCCCGGCAGAGTTAGTTTAAACCCCGCCCCAAGAGCACTAGCAAACCTTCCTCCAAGGATACTGGTGCCCCTCAGGTTCAGGTGTTGACCATCCTGTTTATAGAGGTCCCACCTTCATCAGAAAGAACCCCAGTTATCCAGATTCCAGAATCCCTCCCTCCTGCACCATCCCTGTAGCCACGCATTTAACTGGTCTCTCTCCCTATTCCTCGACTCTCTATCACGTGGCACGGGTAACAAACCAGAGACATCAACTCTGTTTGTTCTAACTCTGAGCATCCAGCCTATTTTCTGAAAGCCTGCCTAACATCCTCAGCCCTCCTCCTACCTAAGTCGTTGGTGACAATGTGGACCACGACTTCGGGCTGCTCCTCGTCCCCGTAAGGACCCGGAAAACACGATCAGAGACGTCACATACCCTTGCACCTGGGAGGCAACATACCAAACGTGAGTCTCTCTCGCCCCCACAGAACCGCCTATCTGTGCCCCGAACTATCGAGTCCCCAATAACTATTGCTCTACTCTTCTCCACCCTTCCCTTTTGAGCAACGGGGACAGGCTCCGTGCCAGACACCTGAACCCCATTACTTACCCCGGTAAGTAGTCCCCCCCACAAGTATCCAAAACGGTATACTTGTTTGTGAGGGGAAAGGCCACAGGGGGTCCCTGCACTGGCTGCGTCCTCCCAGTCCCCCTAACTGTCACCCATCTGCCTGCAATCTTTGGAGTTACTACTTCCCTAAAGCTCCGATTTCTGACCCCCTCTGCCTCCCGAATGATCCTAAGTTCATCCACCTCCAGCTCCAGTTCCCGAACACGGTCTTGGAGGAGCTGGAGATGGGTGCACTTCCTGCAAGTGTAATCAGCAGGGACGGCCATGGCATCCCTCACCTCAAACATGTTGCAAGAGGAACATTGCACTGCCTTCACTCCTCTCCTGCGCGATTTTATAGGAAAAAAATCTACCCAGGTAAGCTTGCGCTACACCAGCTTCCGGCTGCCCCTCTGGTCGTCGTCGCTTCCCCCTGCTGCTCCCGCTCTTTCTGTGAAGAGAAAAAAAAACACCTCTGCCCGCTACCCGTAAATAATTTTAAAACAAACTGTCTCACCTTAGCTGTCGCCTTCCGAGTTCGTTTAAACACAGCTGCTGCGCGCACTCAAAATGACCCTTGGCGTCGAAGGGTGAGTATTTATACTCACTGCTTTCATTCCCGGCTGCCCCTCTGGTCGTCGTCAATTCCCCTGCTGCTCCCGCTCTTTCTGTGAAGAGAAAAAAAACACCTCTGCCCGCTACCCGTAAGTAATTTTAAAACAAACTGTCCCACCTTCGCTGTAGCCTTCCGGGTTCGTTTAAACTCAGCTGCTGCTCACACTCAAAATCGAGGGCGATGAATAGGGTAAATAGAAAACGTATTTTCTCTGGGGTTGGCGAGTCCAGAAATAGAGGTCATTGGTTGAGGGTAAGAGGGGAAATTTATAAAAGGGACAAATGTGGCAACTTTTTCAGGCAAAGCGTGATGCGTGTACTGAATTAGCTGCCAAAGCAAGTGATGGAGGCTGGGACAATTACAAAACTTAAAAGGCATTTAAATGTGTATATTAGTAGGAAATATTGAGTGGGATATGGGCGAAGTGCTAGGAAATGGGATTAGTTTAGGTTCGGATGTCTGGTCATCATGGGCGGGTTGGTCTGAAGGGTCTGTTTCCGTGCTGTAGACCTCTATGACTCTATAACTCTATGACTTTCGCGTTACCCTTTGCCAGACTGGGTTGAAGTGGCAGCTCAAGACTGGTTAATAAACTGTTGGGCTGATTGACAGAATGTCAGTACCAGGAATGCAGTTCATCCTTTGGAACGATGTAGCAAGGTCCACGGTGGATGTAACATACGAGGTTGTGGAGAAGCCCAATGAAGATCTGATAACTGAGAAGGTAAAAGTAAAAAGAAACTGGCATTTTCCAAGACTGAGTATGACAATATCTCACTATCATAGGTCACTGCATGATGAAAACCTAAAGAGAAAGGTGAACGATTTGATGTAATGATGCAGGAAAACCCTGAAAACCACATGTTCAGACAGAACGGTATATTATGAATTGGCATGTTTAAAAATGAAAGGCTGAAGCACTTGCAACAATGGAACGAGCCAAGATAATGTATACACTCTGACACTTACTCAGAAACGAGGTAGAGAATATTCCTGAAAGTTACCATTTGAAAGATAGAATCCTAAAACTGGAGAATCCTAAAACTGGAGGTCCTGGCAGGCTAGTGCAGCGGAGATATGGGCAGAAGTGCACGAGATTGTGTTGACAGTAGCACACAGACTTACAGGCAGTACGGGAACTACCTGTCGGAGGTTACCAAGATATATGAAAGGTTCAGGCTAAGAACATGAAGTAAGAGGACCTCTGAAATTCATTGAGGAGAAATTGACAGGACCCAAGTCGGAGATCTAACACGAGGATTATGTATCCGAGGTGAGGGAGAGACTACATTGGATAGTTGAGTGAGTTAAACAGGACTAAAAGAATGCACAGCAGAGACTGCAGCAGGTGGCAGCTTAAAAACTGAGATTCTGAATTTTTCCCGTGGGAATGTCATATTATTATTGGTAGAATTGATCGGAAATGACTTCAAAGCCAGTTTTAAATGCCCCTTCTATATTGAGAAAATATCTGAAGCTTGAGGTAAAGATGTCAGACAGGAAAAAATGTATCGAGATGTCATTTGAATATGTTGAAGCTTTATTTTGATCGGGACAAGGTACTGAAGAAACAGGTGTTAGCTATTGGCGCGTATTGTGATGAATCAAAGCTAAATGTTGTGAAATTACATGTGGCTCAAAATGCGTTAAAAAACGAGGACTCCCTTGTGGATTCGGATACTTCTATTACCTATCTGTCTCAGGAGGTAAGAAGGAAGTTGAATAATTTGTTACAGCAGTATGTGGACGAATGCAGGAATAAGATGGGGAGGACTAACAGTGTTGTGCATGAGGTAGAAGTACGGAATGCTGTCCTGATAAAACAACACTCTTGTGATCTTAATAATTTCAAAGCCAAACATGTACAGAAGAAAGTGGAGGTGATGTTCAACCAAGATATCATCGTACCAAGTCGGAGGGTGTGGAGTTCGCTGATTTTGTCAGTTGGAAAACCTGATGGAACTCCACGGTTTTGCGTGGAATCTCGCAGGCCAACGCTTTAACGAATTCGGAGTCATTCTCAATACCACGATTCGAGGACTGTTTCGAAACATCTGGACAAGCCAGCTACTAACAAATTTGGACTTTGCCTGGTTACTGGCACGAACGTTATCACAGCAAGTGAAGGAAATTTATGTGCTTGCAATCCTGAATGAGCTATATCAATTTAAAGTGATGTCCTTTGCAATGAATAACACACCCGACATATTCCAAAGACTTGTGAAGAGATTTGTTGCTGGGTTAAAACATGTGCAGTCTATGTGGATGATGCCGTGAGCTTTAGTGCCTTTTGGAAATATGACATTGTATAGCTGGAAAACACTTTGAACGATTAAGAGAATCAAAACTGGTAATAAATTTAAATAATAATGAATTCAATTAAGCAGAAATGACAGAAATGAACATAGCATCGATCATTGAAGTGTTATGCCATGGAACGCAAAGATAAAGGCCTTTGAGGGAATTCCATGACCCACCTCGAAGAAAGAGTTACCTCGATTATTATGACTAAGTCGATTCTACCAGACGTTTATTGCAAACTTCAGTAGAACATAAAATTTCCGTGTAAACAACAATGTCAGGAGGCATTACATAATTTAAAAGCAATGTGAACTACAGAAACAGTTGGAGCTCGATCAACGCTTTTGAACCTCTTCAATGTTGCAGTTGATACTTGTGATACAGCAGTTGGATATGTCTTGTTACAGGGCGTTGATGATGGAATTGGTCTGCCAGTTGTTTACTTTTCATAGAACCCAAACAGACACGGACAAAGTAATCTACAATCGAAAACGAATTATTGAGATTGGTACTCTCCTTACTACATTTTAATTTTTATGTCAGGAACAAAATAACGGATACTGTTTTGTACACGGTCCAAATCCTCTTACATTCTTGAAACACAAACAATCACGCTATTTCGTTGAAGTCTTATGTTCCAAACTATTAACTTAAAATTGTGACAACATATGCATTATTAAAGATTTAATGGGTAAAGTGCAGATGAGATTGAAAATTTACCAGCGTTTTATGTATACGTTTGTGTGTTTGTGTGCAGACATTAATGTGAAGTTAAATCAACGTCCTATATATATCATTGAAATGTGGTTAAGAAACAAAAACAAAATGGAACCATCCATTTTCATTGTCATGTTGTAGTATTTTTTCTTAATTGGGAAGGTGGTGAGGAGTTGAGGTGTTTACTGTATCTTTAAGAAAGGGTAAAATTTGCAAAGCTGGCACGCCTGTGATGTAAGAGACTGCAGGCACAACGTGTTCCGGGCAACTTGAAAAAGTAATGTTTGAGTTATAACTCGAATACTGAGTCGTTTACACAACAATTTGAATGCAACCAATTACTTTAAACTACGTCCTAAGAACCTACAACACAATAAGTTTGAATTTACTATTTTGACATCATCAAACCAAGGAGACAGTCCGATGTTTTGGTGTATAAAAAGAGGCATTTTGAAAGGATGGCGGGAGACAAAGATCACCTACAACAATTGCTTTGCTGCCAGCCTATCTTTAAAAGTTACTTTTGGTTTCAAATGAAACATCTTTGCAGAAGAAGACCGAATATGACGCAAGGGAAATCTACACTTTCACAGATAACTTGGCAAGGCGAGCTTGCCTGCATATTTGGTTTGTTTGCAGCAGGGTTTAGCCCGTGTCGTAACAGCAGATTGTTGTTTCTCTGGCTAACTTTCATAATGTTGGCTTATTTATATCACAAACACGAGATCGTCTCACTGGTTCAATGGAGCCAAAACAGTCGCATTCAAATTCGATTGAGTTTTATAATCCTGTGGCATAATTTAAACCGGTTTGTTTAGTTCTAACTGTTGTGAACATGGTAACCAAATATGACATTTTTTTTTCATTTTCCAGGACACACGAAGACGGCTAGTAGGTCACATGCCAGGTGCCTGAAACCTCTCACTACCAAAACAACTTTTACTGTCTCTTCAAGGAACAATGTAGGAATTCAATTTCATAAAACATCGGCAGTTAAGAAAAACAAATCGTACCATCATAACGAAACGTTGGCTTCATTATTTGTTTCTTATTTTTAAACCGATTACAGCTAAATAATTTGTGTGTGTGTGTTCATATATATATATATATATATATATATATACATATACACACACACATATATATATATATATATATCCACACATACTCATTGTTATCTGTTCAATCTTATCCAAAATGTATCCATTAAATTCGCGAAAATGCTATCACTGCTATCACTTTCTTATCACAAGGAATATGTACGATTGTAACCTAAAAGTCTGTGACATTCGACTTGAACAGAATAGCGTCACATTATTGTCTTTCACACCTTCCAAGAATGAAAGAGAGTTGTGATCCGCGTATACAACTATTACTGAGACATTTTTCTTCACGGAAACAGTAAAATGATGGAGGGCACATACCAAACTCAAGAAGTAATTTTTAATGATATGGTATTTTCTCGGATGGGTATTGGGTTTCTTTGAAATGGAATGAACGACACGTTCAATTCAATCATCATCTTCCTGTTAAGCAACTGGTCCTCCAACTCTCATGACACTAGTATCGATTGCAACTTTGAAGGGTTTCAAAATGTTTGGTGTCTCCAAAACTGGTGTGGTGGTTCACACTGCTCCAAATTGTCAAGTACTTCCTGGCATTATTCTGTCAACCCAAATGTTACGTTCTTTTTCAGAAAATCATGTAACGGTGCCAATGCACTGCAGATGTTTGGAACAAACTTCCGGTAAAATCAGGTTACTCCCCAAAAACAAAACACCTCTTTCTTCGAGTGTGCTCGTGGAAATTCCTCCCTTGACTTCGTCTTTATATTCCTTGGGTTCAACCTTCCATGATCGATTTTATGATCCAGGAACGTCACCAATGCTATCCCGAATTTTGTTTTCTGAAATAGTATTACATGTTGTTTTTCTTAGTCTTTCAGAAAGCTCAGCCAACTGTACCATGTGATCTTTCCATGATTCACGAAAGATTCCAACATAATTTGATAAACTGCACAGTTTGTTAATCGAACCACAACTCTGCTCACGAGCATTTGCAAAGTGGCCAGTGTGTTCTTCTTTACATCGGGCATCACTTTTTATTGATATAGTCCATGTTCAAATGCAGAAAATTATCTTGCTTTCTTTGACGAAGATAGCTGCCGAGAAGCACGCTGGAAGTAGAATTTATTATATAACTGACTTGACCAACCTCCTCTCAACAGTCCTTCAACCTTAGTATTATGAGTCCCATTTTGTTCCAGCTGTGACCTTCTGATAGCCCACACAAAATCGATGAATCCTGTCAGGTTTGCGAACTAACAGAGTCTGCCAACTCCACTCGCTCTGACCTGATTCAGCATTGCACACGATTCTTTTTGCAGGTGTGTGTCTTTGAAACGATTAAGACGGTCGGAGCGTTGCTGAATCGGAAAACAATCCTTACTTTTATCTCATGCACAATCGCATTAGACCACCCCGACCGATTCCTGCATATCCCCACATATTGCCGCAATAAACCTTTCAAATGCATCTGTCCTTGCTCCTGAGACAGATAGTTTAATTGCCTTTCCAACTCCTCACGGGCTATCTCGTTGTTTTCCGTATTTTGAGGCACATAAAATACCGCAAGGCCTGGCTTTGATTCCTCACACTCCAAGGCATTAACTAACACGGGTTTTACCATTTCCTGCCCTGACTTAAAATAAGGTTTCAACATATTGACATGACAGACAATGCAGTTTGTTTTTCTTTTCGATATCTTTACGAGATTGATTACCTAGCACAACTATTTGCTAAATTGAAAGTGATCACTAAACCTGGTTTTGAACGGATCTCCGTCATAAAAGATATTTTGAATGTTGCAATGGGAACACAAAAGTGTTGGTTTTATTACCTTTATGTCCCTATCCTAATATTTGGAGTGTATGAAATGTACAATAAATTTTAGCCCCATCCTTGCGTATTCCATTCCAAAACAAATGCTTTTGTAAAATCGCCTGACGCTTCCGTTCACCTTGGTGGCAGTCTGCTGGTAGATCATGTGCTCGCCAAAACAATTCCTGTCCTTATGCAACTGTTAAAATAATCTGGTGCACTTCTGCCCATTTCTCATTGCACTAACCTCTCCATTTTCGTTTTAGGATTGTATTTCTTGAGACAATAATCCTCAGGAATATTCTATGCCTTCGTTTCTGAGTATGCATCCACATATATATATATTATTTTCTCGTACTTCTGTTGACAATCCATTAGCCTCCCAGGCCGAAACACTTCTGTATGATCCTCCACCTGTTCAGGTTTTCCTTCACCATTACGTCAAACAGGATTTACGTTAACTGAACCTCAACACTTTCATCTTTCTCTTCAGTTTTTGCTTTGTGCTGTGACTTGTGATCGTACGATGTTATTACTACACAACCTTGAAAAATGTTAGAGTATTTTCCTTTAAACTCAGTTCCCTGGTCTTTCTTTGAACTCTGCACATCAAGGAATATCACTCCAAACTTGGATCCTGCTCAGTCCTTCCCAAGAACAAACTGTATTTTACGAACTGACGCACTGCTCATCATACTCACTGTTGACTACCTACTTTGGAATTGCCAACCCAACCATACTTTACACAGGAGATCGCTAAATCTCTGTCCATCGCTCCCAGAAC
>NW_025202982.1:0-3554 GCF_004010195.1 Chiloscyllium plagiosum
AAAACACAAAGGAACAAGATGTTAAATAATAAGTACATTGGAGATTAAAAAAGCTAAACGCATAAGAACATAGGAAAGTAAGACAAGAAAATCATAAGAGGACAAAACAAAAAGCAATTACGAATAAGGAAAGAAACACCTTAAATAAGGTCATAAGAAATAAATAGTTTCCAATGCAAGTGAAAAAGACCATAAAGAGAGCAGGGCCACAGGATTATAAGAGAGAAAGAACACACGAGAAAAACAACTTAAGAGCAACATAGAATAAAAGGTTTAAATATGAGAATTAGATAATGAAAGAATAAGAACTTAAGTGAATAGGTAAATAAGAACATCCATGATTTGAAATATGAACGTAAGAGAATAAAATCATAAAACGTAAGGGAAATCAACTGAGGTGAATAAGAACGTAATTGTGGCAGATCATATGAGCATAAGGTTGTAAGGACAGAACTGGACAAGGACATGGGAGCATGAAATTGAGAGACGAGATACAGACAACAAGTAAAACCAATATATTTTACAAAATGCCTTGCAAGAACTGTAAATAACATTAGATTAGATGCCCTACATTGTGGAAACAGACCCTTCGGCCCAACAAGTCCACACCGATCCTCTGAAGATTAACCTACGCAGACTCATTTCCCTCTGACGAACGCATCTAACCTATGCGCAATTTTAGCATTGCCAATTCACCTGACCTGCACATCTTCGGACTGTGGGAGGAAATGGAAGGACCGGAAGGAAACGCAGGCAGAAATGGGGAGAAGATGCAAACTCCACACAGACAGTCGCTGGCGCGGGAATCGAACCTGGGACTCTGGTAATATGAGGCAGCAATGCTAACCACTGAGCTACTGTGTTGCCCCAAGCTACATTGGACAAGCAGGCAGAAATCTAGCCACCAGGAAACATGAACATCAACCCACCACAAAACTAAATTGTACACTCTCACAAATATCCTTACACACGGATGAGGAAGGACACCACTTCGTCTGGGACAACACATACGTCCTAGTACAAGCCAAACATAGGCAGGCATGGGAATTACTGGAAGCATGGCTTTCCAACCGGAACTGTCAACAATCACATAGACTTGCATCCCATTTACCACGCCCGGGGAAAAAAAAACAAGAAATGATTTCACCACAGGAACTGACGTCACTGCAGGAAATTCCATTACCAATTCGAGGAAACTCAAACATCGAAAAAGAAAATGGGCTACGCCACCAGTAATTCTTTCAAAGATTCACTGAAGTCGCAACTTGGTATGATGATGAAACTCCTGATAACGAACCTTCCAGATCAGCGAGCAAACCTATACCCAATCCAACAGAATAATTATGTAAGTACATAACAGAATAAGAAAATAGGACCACAATAAAATAACAGCATAAGAGAGTAAGAATATAAGGTAATCCGAAACGACCACTAACATGTAATAAAAGAATAAGAACATTCATGAAAGAACAGTAATGAATAAGCGAAAAAGAATGTCAAAGGATAAGAGCAGAATAAAAAAAGGATAAGAAGAGAAATGCATTGTAGAATAAGAAGATAAGGGAAAATAATTGGAGGGAATAAGAACTGAAGAAGATAAGTAATTAGGAAAAGGAGAGTAAGAGAAAAAGAACAATACAGAATAATAGCAAGATAAGAACATAAGACTCTAAGAGAATAATAACAAAACAGAAGTCAAACATAATAGAACTTACCGTCCTTGAAGAGCCTCTCGGAAAGAGAGATAGCAGCAAAATCGATTTTCAGACAGCAATGGAGGGTGAAGTGATGTCATGTAAAATCAGTGTATTATGCTAAATCACGGGAAGCTATGGAATGAAGAAGGAGTTGGCGAAATTATACGACGAAAACAAGTTGTATGGCGAAATATCTGAGGAATACTGGAGGACTTTAAAAGAGATATTTTACAATGTTCATCGATAGTACATTCTGGTCTAAAAGAAAGATAACAGCGGTACGAAGAGCCAGCCTTGGTCAATCAAGGAAATAATGGAAGGGATCCAATTAAATGCCCAGGTTTACAAAGAAGCCAGAATTTCTGGGAAACAGGAAGTTTGCGAATTAAAAAAAACATTAAGCAAGCAACAAAGAAAGGAAAGTTAGATTTTAAATGTAATTACAAAGAAGCCAAAATTTCTGGGAAACAGGAAGTTTGCGAATTAAAAAAAAACATTAAGCAAGCAACAAAGAAAGGAAAGCTAGATTGTAAATGTAAACCAAACACAGAATATAAACAGATGCAGGAAAACTGTGATTTTTATAAATATTTGAACCAGAAAAAGGTTTCTGAAGTGGATGTAATTGCCTTGCAGGATGAGAAAGGTGAAATGATACTGGTTCCTGATGAAACAGCTGAGGCGCTGAATAACTACTTTATGTCCGTCTTCACAGTGGAAGATATGCCTAACTTGCCAAGGAATATCTTTGAGGATACGATAGACCGTGAGGACCTTAATTCAATTTTTCTCATTAAAGGTTTTATTCTTGAACAAGCTGGAGTTTCTAAATGTAGTTATGTCACCTGATCCTGATGGAATACATCCCAGGGTGCTCAAAGAAATGGTAAAAGTTACATTCGATGCGTTAATGATAATTTACCAGAATTCACTGGACTGCGGGCAGGACATGTCATACTGGAAGACGGCGAATTTCATGCCAATATCTGTAAAAAGGGTGAAGGCGAAAAAGAAGTAACTACAGCTTAATATCTGTAGTCGGGGAAATGCTGGAGGAAATCATGAATGAAGAAAGAGTGAGACATCTAGCGTAAAGGGTTCCATTCAGACAGACGCAGTATGGATTCAGGAAGAGGGTCTTGTGTTTGTTATATTTTCTGGAATTCATTGAGGATGAAGCAAGCACGATGGATGGAGGGGAACAGGTGGATGATATGTTCTTGGATTTCCAGAAGGCCGTCAATAATGTCGAGAGTACGGTGCTGCATGTAAGGCTACATCTGAGAATTAGGACAGTCGACGTTTCGGTCATAAGCCCTTCACTAAAAATATTCATGGTTGGGTAATTATGGGTATGAGGAGCACAGACGATGGATAAATCTGCCATGATCGTAACGAATGTCGGAGCAGGCTTGACGGACTAAAAGGCCCACTCTTGGTCTATTAGTATGAATCTATGAAACTAATAAACTATGAATTAAACGAGAAGAGAATAAGAGAACAAGAACGTAAGAGCACAACAACGTAACCGTATAAGAAAATGAGATCATAAGAGACTAAGTAAATAAGAGAATGGAAATGAATAGGAGATTGCGAACATCAGAAAATAAGAGCAGAAAAGAATGACCATTTAAGAGAAGAAGAACATAAGATAACATCAGATTAGAATAAACGAATGAGTACGTCAAAGATAACCAACATCAGAGAATGTGAAGGGAGATTAATCAGAGCATGAGAAAATAAAATTGTAAGATTATAAGAAAATAATAAAATACGAACATTCGACACGAGAATAGGAGCTTAACAAAATTATACTATAACAGTTTAAGAACAGAAGATATTAAGACCATCATGACA
>NW_025202982.1:4537-8104 GCF_004010195.1 Chiloscyllium plagiosum
ACATCAGAAAGAAAAGGCATAAGAGAATAATTCTAATGCGAACTAATGTAAACCCCTCTCCTATACTATCTCATCATAATGTTTATTCTCATCCAAGGACTGCTTAAATGCTCCCAATGTGGCTGAGTTAACTACATTGGCAGGCAGGGAATTCCAAGCCTTTGCCACTCTCTGAATAAGGAACCTGCCTCTGACATCTATCTTTAATCTTTCACCAATCAAATTGCAGCTGGGACCGCTCTTACAAGACGACGTCATCATCCCAGGAAAACGACTCTCATTGTCCACCTTGTCTAATCCTCTGATCTTCTTGTACGTTTCCTCTTAGACACGTGCTCTCCAACGAGAACAGACCAATGTCCCTCAACTTTTCCTCATAAGACCTTCGCTCCAGACCAGGCAAAATACTCGTAAATCTCCTCTTCACCATTTCCAGTGCTTCCACATCCTTCCTGTAATGGGGCGACCAGAACTACACGAAATATCCCATGTGAGGTCGCACTAGTGTTTTGCACATTTGCAGCATGACATCATGGCTCCGGAACTCAATTCCACTTTCAATACAAACTAACAAACCATATGCCCTCTTAACAGCACTATCGATCTGTGTGGCAACTTTCAGGGATCGATGCACATGGATACCAAGTTCCCCCTGCACGTCCACACTACCAAGAGCCTTTCCATACACCAAGTATTCGGCCTTCCTGTTATTCTTCCCAAAGTATATCACCTCACATTTATCTGCATTGTACTCCACTTGACAACTCTCGCCCAATTCTGCTATTTATCCAAATTTCCCTGCAACCTACAAACTTCTCCCACGCTGTCCATTACTCATTCGACTTTAGCATCATCTACAAACTTACTAAGCCATTCACATACGCTGGCGTCCAAATCATTTGTAAAAATGACAAACGGTATTTTTCCAAAACACTTGGTTGTGACACACCACAAGTAACTGGACTTCAGGTTGAATATTTTCCATCAACCACCACTTCATTTCTTGTTACAGAAAGCGAATTTAGAATCTAAATTGCGAAATCATTCTCAATACCATACCTCTGCGTGTTCTTCAAAAGCTTAGGTTGTGGAACCTTTTCAAAGGCTTTACTGATGTCCATGTACACCACGCCAAGTTCCCTACCCTCATCCACATGCTTGGTCACTTCCTTAAAACATTCAGTGCTGTCTGCCCATGACGAAATCATGTTGACTATCTCCAATCAAATTGTTACTTGCTCGATGATTATAAATCCTACCACTTACAATCCTTTTCAAGCCTTTTCTTCCAACCGACGTAAAGCTCATTGGTCTATAATTACCTGGGTAATCTGGAATGCCCTTCTTACAAAAGAGCACAGCTTTTGCAAACCTCCAGTTCTCTGTTACTAAACCTTTAGACAATGACGACTCAAAACTCAAGGCCAACGTTTCCACCATCTTCTCCCTCGTTTGCCGGATAATCCTTGTATAAAGTTTGTGAGAATATTTGTAGCTCGGGTGCTCGTTGCTGTGGTTCTGTTCGCCGAGCTAGAAGTTTTTGTTGCAAACGTTTCGTCCCCTGTCTCGGTTACACCCTCAGTGCTTGGGAGCCTCCTGTGAAGCGCTTCTGTGGACAGCTGAAACTGACAACCGGAAGCGGCAGGGACAGGCCACTATAAATGCCGGAGGAAACACCACAGAAGCGCTTCACAGGAGGCTCCCAAGCACTGAGGATGTCACCTAGACAGGGGATGAAACGTTTGCAACAAAAACTTCCAGCTCGGCGAACAGAACCACAGCAATCCTTGTATAAATCCCATCTGGCCAGGGGACCTATGTACTTTCACAGCTTCGACAATCGATAACGCCTCATATTTACTAACCTCGATGCTTTCTCGTCTAATAGCCCGTATCTCAGTATTCTCAGTGCACTCTTCAGTACTTTTAAAATCTTATGACACGTCCCGCCTTGTCACCCTTGTCGGTAATTATTATTATTTTGTTGCCACCCAATTGGAGAAAATATGTTTTGCTCACATCTCCTCTAAACATGCTGCCCCTTACGTTGAGTTTAATCTGGCTGATCATTGATCCCTCCAATAATGGATGATAAAATGCACTATTTCCCTCAATCTATCTCTTTTGAGGAAAACCAGCTCAGTCGATTCAATCTCTCTTTGTGACTGAAACTTGCCCCCGAAGGAAGGAAATAAGCCATGAAACAGAGCTTGATGATCCCGCATAGTGAACTCAGTTTGAGTAATTAACACTAAATTGAAGTTGTTAAATTAACAACAGAACGATGACGGCTCTTTCCACAGCGAGAAACAGATGAAGACTGCTGACTTTATCCAGATGATCAATACATGTCAGATGAAGGGCAAATTTCGCGAAGTAAATAATTTCATGGAAAAAATCAGGCAATCTGTCTCACATTGCAAAGCAACCGATCCAGCCAAGTAAATGAACTGTCTACTATTAACGGTCCTTGGCCCACTTTGTCTGTGGGTGAACAACTACTGATTAACTATCCCAATTTCATTTGCCAGCACATGGCCTATTGAACTCGATGCATTGTCAGCGCTGAGCGTGTTCGCTCAGTAGTTAACGGCTCTGCGTCACACCGCTTTTGCTTCCAGTCTCCGTTGACTATCTATGTGGAGATTGCAGATTCTCCCCATGTCTGCGTTGGTTTCCTTTGGCTTCTCTGCTTTCCTCCCACAGAGTAGGAGAATGGATCTGGATGTATTATTTGACGGAAGGTCGGTATGAACATTTTGGTCCAAATGGCCTGTTTCCACAAAGTAAAGATTCTATGAAAAAGTGCATATCTATTTCTATTGAGCAAAATTAGAGTAACACCAACACATTTCACTTCACACAGTCACGGTTGAACATTTCAATTCAGAGAGCAAATGCATTTTCAATCTATTTCACCGAAAATTAAACGAAACAAAATTAAACGTGGTAAGATAAAACACATTGAGCGCATTGCAGACACATTTTCCTTAAAAACTAACATTTGGTGCTGCTCAGAAAAAAAAGTTCAATTCCAACTATTCCTGTTGTTTTCATCAGGCCAAGTGTAGGAGTAACCAAAATATGGGGTACACCAACAGCATAGAACGGTGGTAATGATCGTTAGGAAATGACGGGTGACGAGCAGAAAATGTCCATTTTGATTACTAAAGATAGTTGCGTTTTTTGGAAGACCATTAATGAAAGGCAATGCCCGAATAAGTTAAATTCTGAATCCTCACACTTCCCTGACAGATGAACGGGAGACTTTGACTCTGCGAAGTAGCAAATTGTGAACGTGCATTACCTCGAGCTACCTTTCATGACTCCATTCTGTGAGTTAGTGGCCTCTTCTCTGTGGCCTGTTCACATAATAGTCTTCTAAACCTATAATCTTGATAATTCAGGGGCGTTTTGACGTTAAGTGTCAATCGGGTGACTGCAGAAAATACTAAAAATAAGTTAAATGATGAATTCTACGTTTGACAAGAATTTGTGCAACATCACAGTCTCAACCAAGAGGGCGGTTCCTAAACAATTCCATATCTAATTAATGGTTGCAATCAC
>NW_025202983.1:0-3317 GCF_004010195.1 Chiloscyllium plagiosum
GCAGAAAGACTGAGGAGTGTCAACGTGTATTTAATTGGTTGGTTAATAGCCTGTTTCTATGTTGTCCATTTTCTACCACTGGAACACTGTGGATTGTTAAAGTGAGTTGCAGAGGCTGTGGCTATCTTTCAGTTGATTTTTGAAGAAATGTTGTAGCTTCATAATTTTTACAATGCATGAAGCAATTTTACATGGGGAGGAATAATATTGGCGAAGGTTCGAACATAAGCATTTATTAATTCATTAGGTTAATGTTGCTTACTTTTTTGAATTATTTGCATAACAAACATAAAGGATTTTTCAGACAAGTATTGTGAAATCTTGTACTGTCTGTGAACTGCTGAGTATTCGGATTATCACTTCAAATGTTAATTGCCCCGATTTCAACTGAACAGAGAGACCGGATTTTTTTCACATTGTATTTTATTATACAATGGACTAAAGTTGTCACATTCAGTACTTGCATTTGTGAACTGCATGTTTCATTTTGCATTGTGGACTTTATTCACAAAATATCAAGAAACACATTCCAAAATTATTTGAGCCAGATAATGCAGAGAATGCAATTAAGAAGTCACATTTCCCTACGTGTGTTTTGTATTATTTGCTGACTTAATGAACAAGCAAAATTAGAACATTTGCTACACATGACAAAGAATTGTTTACTTTCCAAAACAATTATGAGAGATTCAGCGAGTTATCAAATCCTCAGTTTATCATCACAGAGGCAGGCTTAGATCTTGGTTTGTGCCTTTCATAATGAAATAAACCTTTCTCAGCTTTGTTAGCATTATCCTCCAAATAATAATAAATTCTCAATTGCAACAACTCATGGTTTTTGCATTACACTGACCAGTCGATTCTAGGTAATTCCTTCCGGAGGGTAGGAAAATATTGTGGCTGTGAGAGGTGCTCCTTTTATGCGCTGCCCTCAACAGCAAATCCTGCGCACACCCTCTCCCTCACCTCCATCCAAGACCCCAAAGGAACCTTCCATATCCATCAAAGTTTCACCTGCACTTCCACACATGTCATTTACTGTATCCATTGATCCTGATATAATCTCCTCTACATTGGAGAGACAGGACGCCTCTTCACAGAGCACTTCAGAGAACATTTCTGGAACACTCGCACCAACCAACACCACCACCCTTTGGCCGAATACTTCAATTCCCCCTCCCACTCTGCCGAGGACAGGCAGGTCCTGGGCATGCACCATTGTCACTCCCTTTTTTCCTGACGCCTGGAGGAAGAATGCCTTAGCAACAACCAATCCTCAGCATCAGAGTGGAGTTCACCAGTTTCCTCTTTCCAGTTCCCCACAACCGAATCCCAGTTCCAGCCTTCCAGCTCAGCACTGCCCTCCTGTCTACTTGTCTATCTTTGTACCCACCTATTCATCCCATCCTTCCTTCTGACCTATCACCTTTACCCCAACCTCCATCCACATATCACACTTTCAGCTACCTTCCCCCCGTCCCAGCCACTTCCCATTCATGTCTCCACCCCAAGGCTCCCATCCTCATTCCTGATGAAGGGCCTTTGCCTGAAGAGTCGCTTTTCCTGCTCCTCGGATGCTGCCTGATCTGCTGTGCTTTTCCAGCATCACACTCTCGACTGTATTCCTCGGAATACGTCCTGGGAAGTTATTTGGTTTGAACTGAGAAATAAGGAAGCAACGATCACCTTATTGGGATTGTATGGCAGAGCCCCCGCCCAGGTACACAGTGGTCAGTGGGAATTTGAGATAAGCATTTTTTTAGGGAGATCTCAGTTATCTGTAACAATAATAGGGTGGGAATGGGAGGTAATTGTAACTTTCTAGATACAGACTCAGACTTCTGTAGTGTTAAGGGTTTAGATGGAGTGGAATTTGTTAAATGTCTAGAAAAAAAATTCGGATTCAGTATGTGGATGTACCTACTAGAGAAGCCACATCACTAGATCAACTCTAAGGAAATAACTTAGGATAAGTGATTGAGGTGTGAGTGGTGGAGCACTTTGGGTTCCACGAGAATAATTGTATTTGTTTAAATATTCTGATGGTAAAGCATAGACCAGAACTAAAATATGAAGTTCTAAATGACAGGAAAGCCAATGTAGATGGTACCCGGCAAGAACTTTCAAAGGTTGACTGGGGTAGATGTTCTTTGGTGAAGGGACAGATGGAGAATGGGAAGCCTTGAAAAATGAGGCAACGAGAGTCCAGAGAATGTATGTTCCTGTTTGGGTGAAAAGCAAGGCGGGTAGCTTTCGGGAATACTGGATGATGAGAGAAATTGAGGTTTTGGTAAGAAAAGGAAGGATGCATATGTCCGATATAGACAGCAAAGATCGAGTGAATACGAGAAGAGTATAAAGGAGTAGGAGTATACTTAAGAAGGAAATCAGGAGGTCAAAAAGGGGACATGAGATAGCTTTGGCAGACAGGGTTCAGGAGAAACCAATGGGGTTGCATTTATACATTAAGGACAAAAGTGTAACTCAAGAGAAAATAGAACCCCTCAAAGATCAGGAAGGCAGGAGATGTGTGTGCAACTAAAAGAGATACAGATTGGGTATTTTTGCATCATTATTTACTATGGAGAAAGACATGGAAGATACAGAATGTGGGGAAATAGATGGTGACATCTTGAAAAATGTCCCTATTGCGGAGGAGGCGGTGCTTTACGTCTTTAAACGTATAAAGGCGGATCGATCACCAGGATCTGATCTGATGTACCCTAGAAATGTTTTGGACCTGGGGAAGTGATTGCTGGTCCCAATGTTGAGATATTTGTATCATTGCTGGCCATGGGTGAGATGCAGGAAGACTGGAGGCTGGCTCAGGTGGTGCCCCTATTTTAGAAATGTGGTAAGGAAACGCCAGGGAACTTTTGACTGGTGAGTCTGACGTCAGTGGGCAAGGTGTTGGAGGGAATCCTCAAGGACAGGATTTACACGTATTTTGATTGGAAAACACAGAATAAGCACTGCCAACATGGCCTTGTGCGTGGGTAATCATGTCTCACTAACTTGATGTGCATTTTGAAAAAGTTATGAAGAGGATTGATGAAGGCAGAATTTTGGACGTGATATATATGGACTAGAGGAAGGCGTTGAACCAGATTCCTCATGGTAGAGTAGTTAGCACGGTTAAATCACATTAAACTAAGGGAAACCCAGCGTATGGGTCAGAAGTGGCTCGAGGTAGAAAACAGAGGTTGGTAATGGAAGGTTGGTTTTGAGACTGGAGGCCTGAAACCAGTGATGTGCCACAAGGATCAGTGCTGGGTCCGCTGCTTTTTGTCATTTATATAATTGATTTTGATGTGAAC
>NW_025202983.1:6596-8105 GCF_004010195.1 Chiloscyllium plagiosum
CTGAAGTACTTGAAAAGGGACAGCAGGTTAGGGAGCAAGAGGTCACTGTCAGGGGCAGGGCAAGATTTAAAGAGGCTGCAAGAATGATTCGAAATGACGGACTGGCTGTGAGAGATGGGTTCAGCTGAAACATTGGGTCTTCACTGACTGATGTCCAACTGTTCGAGACCAACAGGGGCGGACTTTGCATTTCCTCTGCAGAGGGGGAGGGGGTGGGACAGAAACAGTCCCTCCTGTACCCTGATGAATGTCAGATTCTCTCTGTTCGGCTCACAATAAACACTTTATTACAACAGGGGAAAGGCTCCTGGTGCTGATGATCTCCTCATATCAATTGGTTATTGGAGACGCACGTTTGCTTTTGAAAGAGTTTATTGAGTCTACCTTCTGTCTACTCCATGCACAAGGATATTGTTTTCTGTGTCTCTCTGCCTCTTTCTATCTGTCTTTGTCTATTACTCTCTTTCTCTCTCGTGAGATGCCCCACTTCTCAGCTTCTTGCTCAGTCTCTGTCACACTTTCTCTGTCTCACTCTGTGTGTTTCCCTGCCTGTGTCGTTCTGTCTCTGTTTCTCTCTCTACCTATCTGTCTGTCTGTCCCTCTGTCTTCCACTATGTTTATCGTTCTTGTCTCTGTGGCTAGCTCATTCTCTGTCGGTCTCTGTCTCTCTCGCCCGCTGTCTGTGTCTTTTTGACATATTGTCTCAGTTTAGTACGTACTCACTTGCATTGATTCAAATCCCTTCCTGATCCCTTCATTCACTGATCCTTTGTCAGGAATTGATTTCGGAAAATACTATGTACGCAGATACAGCCAGCAATACTTTGACACATTAAGTAAGTCTGCTGAACTTTGATCATCCCCCTTTCCTCTCGCTGTGGCTGGGAGGGAGGTGTGTTCATGTATTTCCCTTTCATTGTGTGAGGGACTGTGTGTGCTCTGTGTGGGGGTTGGGGTTTCATTGCCTTTGTGGGGATGTCACTCTGTGTGTCATAGAGTCATAGAATCATAGAGATATACAGCATGGAAACTGACCTTTCGGTCCAATCTGTCCACGCCGACCAGGTATCCCAATCGAATCTAGTCTCACCTGCCAGCACCAGGCCCATATCCCTCCAAAACATTTATATTCATATACCATCCAAATGCGTCTTAAATGTTGCAATTATGCCAACCTCCATAACATCCTCTGGCAGCTCATTCCAAACACGTACCACTCATCGTGTGAAAAAGTTGCCCCTTAGGTCTCTTTTATATCTTTCTCCTCTCATTCTAAACCTACGCCTTCTAGTTCTGGACTCCCTGATCCTAGGTAAATGACTTTGTTCATTTATCTTATCCATGCCCCTCATAATTCTGTAAACCTCCATAAGTTCACCCCTCAGCCTCCAACGGTCCAGGGAAAACAGCCCCCGCCTGTTCAGCCTCTCTCTCTAGATGGACTCTTCCAACCCTGACAACATTCCTGCTAATCTTTCCTTTCAAGTTTCATAACATCTTTCCGATAGG
>NW_025202984.1:0-3319 GCF_004010195.1 Chiloscyllium plagiosum
AACAATAGAACGTTTGCCCCACAGACAAAGGCCATTTCAGCCACTAGTTTTGTTCAGCTGGTGTCTCCTACTGTTGAACTGTAGCTCATATATACAGAGGGAGAGATAGCAATGGCGAAACCCAGGATGATGAGTAAATAAAGGGAAAAACAATAGAAAAGTAAATAAAACTGCACGTTGGGATTCGATGGAACAGAAATGATCAGCGGATACAGAAGGAAAGGACCTAATTCCGGGGAGAGAATAATGGAGACAGTGACTGGACATTCGTGAATGTCAGTGGGAGTAACAGGAGGTGGAGACAGAGACACCAAAATAAGACATTTAATGCTGAACAGACATAGTTAAGGAAGCTGAAAGTGTCAGGAGGAATAACTTTACTTTGAAAAACACTAGATTGAGAATTGAGAAAATACGTAGAGACTGAAACACTGGAAAAATCGACTGGGGTGAGGGAAAGAAAGAAAAGTGCAAGAAAAATTGAAAAGAAACATTGAAAAGGAAAAGAGTAATGGAGATAAAGAAAACATTCCAGAGCCAGGCAAAGAGTAGGAATTTGAGAGAGGGTGATGGGAAATCTGAGTGGGGGGAGTCTAAAGAAGTATAGAGACAGAAAGAAAGGGCAGATATGAAAGACAGGAGATTTTTGCCAAATGGTAGAGACATAAGGAGGGAGAATATTGAATATGAGGGTAAGCTAACCAGTAACATAAAGGAAGACTGCAAGAGGTTCCTTAGACACATAAAGTCCAAAAGTTGACGAAAGTGGAGATAGGCAAAAAGTCAAGACAGTGAATGGCAGAGGTGAATATGGTGGCCATCACCAAGGAGAAAGTGCTCGAAAAAACTTGATTGGTATGTAGATGGATAAATCACCAGTACCAGATGGACTACATCCCAGAGCTCTAAGGGAGGTAGCTGAGGAGATAGTGGGTGCATTGGTGGTGATCTTTCAGGAATCAATAGAATCAGGGATGGTCCCAGAGCACTGGAAAACCGCTAACATGACACCCCTGTTTAAAAAGGTGCATGACAGAAAATTTCTGATCAATTCGCCTAACCTCAGTTGTGGGTATGATCCTGGAATCCATTGTGAAGGATGAGATTTCTGAATACTTGGAAATGTGTGGTAAAATAGGACAAAGTCAGCACGGTTTCATCAAACTTTTCACTTGATACACTAATGATCTATATGAAGGAACTGAGGGCATTCTGGAAATGTTTGCAGATGATACAAAGATAGGTAGAGGGGAGGCTGAGGAACCTGATTTGGATAGTTTAGGAGAGTGGGCAAAGAAGTGGCAAGTGGCCTTCAACATGGGAAAGTGTGCGGTCATGTACTTCGGTAGGAAGAATAGAGGTATGGGCTATTTTCTAAATGGGACGAAAATTCAGAAGTCTGGAGTGCAAAGAGACTTGGGAGTTCTAGTCTAGGATTCTCTCAAGACAAACTTGAAAATTGTGTCAGTAGTTAAGAAGGCAAATGCAATCATCATAGAATCCCTTCAATGTGGAAACGGGCTGTTTGGCCCAACGAGTCTACACCCACTCTCAGAAGAGTATCCTACCCAGACCTATTTCCCTACCCTACTACTCTACATTTATCCCCAACTAATGCACCTAACCTACATATTTCTGAACACTATGGGCAATTTAGCTCAGCCAGTTCACCTAATCTGCATACCTTTGGACTGTGGGAGGAGACTGGAGCACCCAGAGGAAACCCACTCAGACATGGGGTGAATGTATAAACTCCAGACAGGCAGTCGCCAGAAGCTGGAAACGAATCCCGGTCCCTGGTGCTGTGAGACAGCAGTGCTAACCACTGAGCCATTTGATTTGGGTGGACTTGAATGTAAAAGCAGGGATGTACTTTTGAGGCTCCATCAACCTCTGGTCAGACACGTTTGGAGTATTATGCACAGTTTTGTGCTCCTTATATCAGGAAGGATACACCAGCCCTGGACCATGTTCAGAGGACTTTCATAAGAATAGTCCCAAGAATGAAAATCTTAACATATGAGGAGGTCATTTGATACCAGGGTTAGTTAGATGCACAGATGATTGCGGAAAATGTAGTTCAATATTTCTTCTCAATTGCGAGCATTGTTAGGCAACTCTTGCTAAAAGCATGATCTTGTAATATCCAAAAATAAGTAGAACCAAACAAGATTTTGCTGACACACATTCGTAAATCAGATATTTGCTAATCTTGGTCATCACGATGGAGTTTAGAAGGATGAGGGAGGGATCCAATTAAAACTTAAAGAGTATTGAATGGTCTGAACAGAGTGGATGTTGGGAAGATGTTTTCATTGGTAGGAGAGACTAGGACTCGAATGTAAAGTGGAGATAAAGAGAAACATCTTCAACCAGAGAATGGTGATTCGATGAATTCATTGCACAGAAGGCCGTCAAGACCAGGTCATTGACTGCATTTAAGACTGAGGTAGATAGGTTCTTGATTGTCAAGGTGATCAAGGAGTATGGGGAGAAAATGGGAGAATGAGGATGAGAAACAAATCAGCCATGAGTGAATGGCGGAGAAGATTTGATGGACTGAATGGCCTAATTTCTGCTCCTATGCTTTATAGTCTTATAGAGAATGGAATATGCAGAGAAAATGTGAGAGGAGCAGTGAGTCAAATTGGTACTCGAAGGAAGAGAGGAATAAAAGGAATGAGAGAGAGACCGAGAGAAAGTGATAACAAAGAAATGGTGATTGGGAAATTAAGGAAGTAAGTGAGATAGAGAGATTGAATGATATTTGAGACTCTGAGACGGGGCAATAGAAGAATATATAGGAAGTAATGGCTGGGAAAAGTAAAAACAGAGGAAGACAGATTAGGTAGGAGAGAAAAGAGAGACTTTGGCAAGGCCAATATATTAACATAGAATTATAGACTCCATACAGTTCAGAAAGAGGCGATTCAGTCCATCACGTCAACATCAACCCTCCAAGAGCATCCAAGGCACACCCAACACCCCTACCCAATCTCTGCATTTGCCAGCAACTCCTGGTCATTAAGGGGTAATTTGGCATGGCCAATTCAACTAACTTGTAGATCTTTGAACTGTGGGAGGAAATTGGAATGCCATACAGACACAGGGAAAATGCAAACTCCACAGAGACAGTCACCCAGGGCTGAATCAAACACGGGTCCCTCGTGCGGTGAGGCAGCAGTGCTAACCACTGAACACCACTGTGCCATCCCAGAGGCAGCCATGTGACCCCTGCTGCCCTCTCTGCCAGAGTTCCCATTCACACACGGACTGACAAGACACATTAGTACCACACAACTCTCATGAAAATGGAAAA
>NW_025202984.1:3520-8106 GCF_004010195.1 Chiloscyllium plagiosum
GAGAGAGAGAGAGAGGTTCATTACACCTCCCCATATCCATCAGTCATATATCTTCCTCACAAGGTTTTTCCTCGCAGGGTTTCTCACTACGTCTGTTAATTTGTCTCTCGACATCTCTCACTCTCTGGACTAATCTGCTTTGTCCAATCGCTATCTCCTTGTTCTTTTCTATTCTTTTCCACTTACTTGCTCTCTACATACTCACATTTCTTTTTACTTCATTCCCCGTTTCCTCTATTGTTTGTCTGGCACAGTTTTCTCTCTCTTTCTGTTTCAGCTCTTGTCTAACCATTAGATTTCCTCTGCTTCTCCTTGTTTCCAATAAGTCCATCTTCCCTCTCTTTTCAACTCTCTCAGTTGTTTTCTTGCCCTTGCACCCGAACTGTATCATTTCTGTATCTCTCTGACACTTTTTCTCCATCTCCCTCCCTCTCTCACACGCAAGCATAATGCTCTGATGTTGTAGTAATTTGGATTCCAAGTTTCCTGATCTCTTTTGAAGGATTTCCACACAGGAGAGAGCGCGATAGCAACATGTTGCATAGAGTTATATTAAAGGAATTGCAGAATAAAAAAAGAGCTAGACCAATATAATTGATGGAACAGAGAGTTAGTGACAGAGATTCAACAGCATTAATGATGTGATGGAGTGGAGGAAATGAAGAACATTGTGGAGGGAGAAATACGGAGCAGTTGATGATGAGCTGAATCCAATAGCGTACCAACCACTCAATGTCTAAAATTATATTCTCCTCATTTTCGGGCAAACTGAAGACATCGGCCAGATCCTGAGATGTTATGTTGATAGATTCAGCTAACAGAGCAAGTGGTGAGACTCTTAAACCGTGGCCATCCAATTGTTTGGGGAGGGGGGAGGGGGGAGCAGGGGGAGAGTGTTTCATTCTTAAACGGTGCTGTTCTCTGAGCAGTAAGGAGCCAGAAAAGTCAAGGGAACTAATAGATGCAACAAGGTGTTACGAACTAGAAGTGCAAAGGAGGAGAATTGCAAAGAACCTTGTTTTCATTAATGACTTAGTACAGCTGAGGAATCCGATAAGCAGCATTTGACTGGCGCAGCTGTGAATTACTGGAACGCAGAGAACTCCAGAAGCATCACCAGTTTAGTGATGCCAGCGATCTACACATAAGCTGACAGTGTGATCATGAAGAGTTGTCAGAGTGTGATCCTCAGAATCCAGGGTACATGGTCCCAAGAAAGTAGAGTCAACCACCAGGCACTTTTATTTGGTCAGTATAGCTTTTGAAGGATGTATAAAGCTATCACACATTTCTACCCTCAAATTTTTCCCCTCCCAACAAGAACAACATCAGAGTTCGCCGTGACCTTACTTTCCACGCCATCCGTCTCTGCATTCAAAATCTAATGCTCAATCCTCCGTCAATTCTGCTAACTCCAGCAGGATGCCCCAACTAAATTTATCTTCTTCCTTTCACTGTCAGCCTTCTATGAATACTGTCCCCTCTGCTACCCCAGGCACAGTACTTCATCATTCTTAACATTTCCTCAACCCACCGAATCACTTAACAGTTACGGTACAAAAGACTATTCAATCCATCCTGCCTGATCTGGTTTGTTTAATTAACAGCATTACTGGGTGCCAACATCTATGCTCCTCCCCCAACCGCCCACTCCCACCCCACAACCTTGCACGTTATTTGTAACCAAATACACCCAATGACCTCTTGAATGGCCAAATTAAACATGCCTCCACCACATTTCAGGGCAGTGCATTCTTTACCCCAACAAGTTAGAGTAAAAGTCTTTTTCCACATTTCATAATTTCTTCGTTTGTAAATCATTTTAACCTGATGCTCTGTTTTTCTTGTTCCTCTGAAGAACAGGATCAATTTCTGTTTAACTATTCGATCGAGTCAAATCATGACTTTTAAAAACTCTCTCAGATCTATTCTTCACGTTTTTTCACTGCAAAGCGAACAATCACAACTTCTTCTACCTATCCTTATACGGTAATTGGTCTGTCTTATTCCTGGAACAATTCCTGCAAACCACTTCTGCACTTTCCCCACACTCCAACTGAGGTTTAACAGGTGTTTGTACAAGTTCAACATTATCTCCGTGCTCTTTATACTCTATCCCCCTTTAAGTAAAACTAAGACATTGTATGATTTAATTATTGCTCTCTCTACCTTTCGTGCCACTTTCAACGAACTTTGCACAAATACTCCATACCCCTCCATTCTTGCATCTTTCTTTAGCAACGTACCTCCCTAGTTTATATTGTCTTTTAATATTCTTCATTCGAAAATGCATCAGCTCACATTTCTCTGCATTGAACCTTAACTGCCAACTATCTGCTGACACCATTAGTGTGTCTGTAGTCTTCTGGAATTATACCCAGTCCTCCTCAAAGTTTACAATTCTGTGCGCGCCAAGATTTAGATCATTGTTGTGTATCAGAACAATTACAGATTCACATGGCTCTCTGGGGACCTCTAGGACAAACTCTCCTCTCCCCTAGCCAATTTTGTATCAGTTAATACTGATCCATTTATTTCATGACACATAACTCTCATCGCACATCTGTTGTGCCGCTCCATCAAATGTCTTCTGGAAATCAACGTGGACCATATCAACAACACTACCCCTACCCAGTCTTCTTTTACTTCCCCAAAAATGTCCAGGACGTTAGTTCCATGTAACTTCACCTTTAGAAACCTGCTTCCTAATCGACCCACTATTTTTCAATGTAATTACTAATTCTGTCCTGAATCATTGTGCCCAGAAGCTTTCCACCAACGAAATTAAACTGACGTATCGATAGTTGCCAGCTTACCCTTATCAACTTTCCTGAACGCAACCACTGTGTTTGCAATTTTCCAGAATTTTGGCACCTTCCCGAGTCAAGGGAAGTCTGAATGATTGTCGCCCGTGCCCCGACAATTTCCATCCTCAATTCTTGCAAAATCTTTGAATGAATCTCATCTGGTCCAATTACATTGTCAACTTTAAGATTCCATTGTCTATAAAGTACGTCTGACATCAGTTTTGAAGATTTCTAGTGACTGCGTGCTCTTTACTGTCATGATGGCCTGAGTAGCATCTCTCTCTTTGGTAAACGCAGGTGGAAAACATTCATTTAACACTTGAGGTATTCCCCCTCCCTTCTAGTGTAAACCTCTTTTACCACCCTTTCACAATTTTATTGTCTATAGAAAACTTTGACCTTACTCTTTATTTTGGCTGCCAATGTTTTCCCATAATTCTAAGTCTTTGCTTCTCTTTGTCACATCCTCTCTGAAGATTCACTATTCTTCTTAGTTGTTCATCTTATTTTCTACCTGACACTTGTCACTACCACACGCTTTCTTTGTTATCCAAATTTCTATCTCCTCTGTCGTCCTGGGTGCTCTGGATTTGTTTGCTCTAACTTTCTCATTTGAGAGAATATGCATTGACTTCGCCCGAACCATCTCAACTTTGAAGGTAGCCTATTGTTGAATTGTTATGTGTCTGAAAACCTCAAATTCATGTAGATTCTGCCCATCTCTGTCGTGGACATAGTGACGTTTGCTATCGGCATATTGATATTTCTAACAGTCGATTGTTGCAGGTCATCCTCCGCCTCTTGAACTTAAGAATACAATGACCACAGCAACTTAAATGTTCTGCAAGTGACACATGATCCTCTAGGTGTACCTCAGTTCTAACAGTTTGTTGGGGCACAGTGGCTCGGTGGTAAGCACTGCTTCCTCATAGCACCAGGAAATCTGGGTCAATTCCAATCTTGGGGACTGTCTGTGTGGACTTTGCACATTCACACCGTGTCTGCGTGGGTTTGCTTCGGTTTCCTCCCGCAATCCAAAGATGTGCAGGTTAATTGAATTGGCCATGCTAAATTGCCCATAGTGTTTAGCGATGCATAGGTTAGGTACATTACTCTGGGGAAATGTAGAGTAATAAGGAGGGGAATGGGTCTGGGTGGGTTACTATTCAGAGGATCAGTATGGACTTGTTTGGGCCAAAGGAACTGTTCCCACACTGGAGGGATTCTATGATTCTGGATCTATAATTCATGTTTTCGTTTTGGACCAGGAACAGGAAGACTGCTTGCATGCAGTCCAGGAAATCTTGCCCCTTCATACTGCATATGCTTCAAGTATACCAGCCTATATATGGGCAATTGACATCTACCAATATAACTACTTTATAATATTATGTTGGACCAGACTAAACCCTCTCAAATTATATCATGGAGATAGCCAAAGCCATAACTTCTAACTTTTTTCAATACCCGTGCAGGTGATCAGTCCCAGATGCAAAATGCACTTTAATTTCACAAAACAATTGAAATACAAACAAGCAAGAAAAAAAGGCATATATTCATTGAGTGAAATACTTAAAAGTATTATATATTCTGGATGTAGGTTTGCTCGCTGCGCTGGAAGGTTCGTTTCCAGACATTTTGTCACCCAACTAGGTAACATCTTCAGTGAGCCTCCGAATGAAGTTCTGATAGTGAAGCCCACTTTCTATTTATATGTTTGGGTCCAGAAACCCTAACCATTCTCCTCTGCATCAAAGACATCTCGGAAATGACTGCCAG
>NW_025202985.1:0-8106 GCF_004010195.1 Chiloscyllium plagiosum
CGAGTGTGGGTCTGAACCAGGGGGATAGGGAGACGGGAACTGTGCACGGTGCTCTGAATGTGGGTCTGACCCAGGGATAGGGAGACGGGAACTGTGTACGGTGCTCCGAGTGTGGGTCTGACCGAGGGACAGGGAGATGGGAACTGTGCACGGTGCTCAGAGTGTGGGTCTGACCCAGGGATAGGGTGATGGGAACTGTGCACGGTGCTCCGAGTGTGGGTCTGACCCAGGGATAGGGAGATGGGAACTGTGCACGGTGCTCCTAGTGTGGGTCTGACCCAGGGATAGGGAGACGGGAACTTGTATCTTGGCGCATTCGGGGCCGAATGGCCTTCTGCTGTCCCTGTCATACTCCGGGTTGGTGACGAGGCGACCCACCTGTGCGGTGGAGGGTGTAGGAGCCGGCTCCCCTCCCTTGAGGTAGCGCCCGCACCGTCCCTGGGCAGGTTCCCCCTTCCCCTGTTGGGGGCGAGCTGGCGTGTGGACTGTCCCTTTAAATGGGCTCGACAGTGGACTTCCGCGTCTGGCTCCGGAAACACCCGAGCGCCGGCGGAGATGCCCGACCGGTGACGTCACCACTCGGAGCGCCCACCGGAAGCAGCCGAGGCACTCGGACCGGAAACGGCCTGGAGGGAAGCTGGAAGAAAGACACAACTTCCCGTTAGGAAGAGAACAATTTACGTCGCCTTTCTAAAAAAAAATAAAAGTTAGCAGGGCTACAGGCCTCGCGATCTGCAAGAAAAAAAAAACCCCAGGGAGGAATCTCTGTTATAAACAGCGGCAGCCGGAAGTTACCGAAGGCGTCCGGAAATTGCCGAGGGCGACCTCAAAAACAGCGGGGACGGACGGTTCAAAAAAAAAACGTTCCCGCCTCTTACGTCGTGACGCCAGACGCACCCCGGAGCGAGCCGAAGTGGGTGCCCGGTGACGTCACCGGACGTCCGGAAAGCGCCGAGTGGTCAGCGGTGACGTCAGACGCACACGGTAAAGCGCCGAGCCCCGGCGGCGGTGACGTGTGCGCCCGCCGGAGATTGCCGAAGCCGCCCGGCCCCGGCCCCGCCCCCCCACACACACACGCTGATGGCTCGGGAAGGGGGAGTGGAAAGAGAAGGCAAGATGGCGGATCTGGAAGACGTGACTCTAGACGGCAAAGAGTTGCAGAAGCTGCGGGTCACCGACCTGAAGGCGGCCCTGGAGGAGCGGGGCCTGGCCAAGAGCGGCTCCAAGAACGCGCTGATCAAGCGGCTGAAGGGGGTGAGCCTCTCTTTCCCCGCCTTTGCGCGCTCGGGCTGCGTTTTCGCTTTAATAACGGCCCTGTCCGCTTGTTTGTGTCGGCGCCGCCGCCGCCGCCGACGAGGCGGGATGGCCGGTGGGGGGGATGGGGAGGGCCGGCACTGCGCCTGCGCCCCCTGCCTCCGGCCGGCGCCCTGACGGCCCCGCGCCTGCGCCCCCTGCCTCCGGCCGGCGCCCTGCCGGCACGGCCACTGCGCACTCACCCTCCGGCCGGCGCCCTGCCGGCACGGCCACTGCGCACTCACCCTCCGGCCGGCGCGCTGAATGCTCGGCACCTGCCCCGCGCGCTGGCTTCGCCGACCGGCCCTGCGTCTGCGCAGTGTCTCCTCTCCCGGCGGCTGACGGCTCGGCGCCTGCGCAAACTGGTTCCCGCCGGCACCGGACCTGCGCACTGTGCGAGCACCCTCTTTTAAGGTTTTGGGGGTGGGCGGGGGCGGAAAGACGGTGCTGCGCCTGCGCACTGAGGTCCCCCATTCCTTTGGCCTTGGACTTGAGGCGGGGGGGAGGCGTGGCCAGTGAGGAGAGGGAGTCTGTCATTGGCCAACAATTACTGACCAATCAGGAGCTGGTGTCTGCCATTGGCCATCTCTGACTGACCAATCAGGAGTGGGTGTCCCCTTGGCCAACACTTACTGACCAATCAGGAGTGGGTGTTCCCTTGGCCATCTCTGACTGTCCAATCAGGAGTAAGTATCCCATTGGCCATCTCTGACTGACCAATCAGGAGTAGGTATCCCATTGGCTATCTCTGACTGACCAATCAGGAGTGGGTGTCCCCTTAGCCATCTCTGACTGACCAATCAGGAGTGGGTGTCCCCTTGGCCATCTCTGACTGACCAATCAGGAGTGGGTGTCCCCTTGGCCATCTCTGACCAAACATGTCTCCTTGGTTGTCACTGGCCATTTCAGTTTGTTCCCAGGCCTTTCATGTGGTCCTTTATCAGTTGCTGGAAAAGCGCAGCAGGTCAGGCAGCATCCAAGGAGCAGGAGAATCGACGTTTCGGGCACGAGCGAAGAAGGGCTGTCGATTCTCCTGCTCCCTGGATGCTGCCTGACCTGCTGCGCTTTTCCAGCAACACATTTTCAGCTCTGATCTCCAGCACCTGCAGCCCTCACTTTCTCCTCGTGCTTTATCAGACACCTTCTTCAAATCCATGCAGGCCGTACCCTCCATCGCAACAGACATTCTGACAGATGAGAGACCAAGCACAGTTAACACTAGCTGTCCTTAATCATGAGATTGCCGATGGTAAAAAGCAGGGGGGGGAATTATTGTCAGGATGATACCAATCACCATGACACAGACGAGCAGAGCAGAACAGGCAGGCCCTGTGGCAGATATGGTCCGACTCAGAGCAGCGTCCAGTCGCGGGTTCTGGCGGGGTGGACCGGGGAGAGGTGTTAGCGCAGAGTTCTGAGAGTGCTCAGCGTAATCCGTGTGCGAAGGTGGCAGGAGAGATTGGGAGAGGTGACCCAGCGGAGCATTTGTGATCATTGTCTCCTGAAATAAAGGACCAAACAGGTTGTACCGTCTACCTTGGCCTACCTATCCCTCTCCCCACCCCATTCCACCCACCCACCCCCCCCAGTCCTGGAGAAGGGTCACACCTGAAAGGTAGCCTTCTCCACCACCTGCTGCTGCCTGGCTTGCTGTGTTCTTCCAGCCTCCTGCTTGTCTACCTATAAATAAAGGGACTAAACTGGGGTTGGAAAGCCCCGAGAACTCTGGAGAACTCAGCAGGGTCAGTGGCATCTGTTCAGCGGAAGGGGGGAGAGAGAGAGAGAGAGAGAATTCCGAAACTGAAGCAGAGCCGTAGAGCTGGACAGCATGGAAACAGACCCTTCGCCCCCAACTCGTCCCAGTCTAGTCCCGTTTGCCATGAGGAGAAAGTGAGGGCTGCAGAGTCAGCATCGCAGAGTGCGGCGCTGGAAACGCACAGCAGGTCAGGCAGCGTCCGAGGAGCAGGAGAGTCGCCGTTTCGGGCAAGAGCCCTTCCTCAGGTGAAGAGGGGACAGCTCGCAGGATGTGAGGTAGGTTACGTTTCAGGTATGCAGGCAATATGCGAGACTGCATCTGGGTGTACAGTCCTGGTCTCCCGGCCCACACGAGGACTGCCCTTTCTGTCAATGATTTTGGATGTGAACGGAGTGGGGGGGCGACCGTTCCTAAGTTTGAAGATGACAGCAGAATTGTCGGTGTGGTGGACAGCGAGGAAGGTTACCTCAGAGCTGGTGCATTCGCAACAATCCTCAGCCGGAAGTGCTGAGTGGGTGATCCACCTCGGGTTCCTTCAGTGGCCCCCCCCAGCATCACCGACACCAGCCTTCATCCGATTCGGTATTGAGAAACGGCTGGAGGCACAGGATACTGGAAAGGCTATGGGCCCTGACAACGTTCCAGCAATGGGACTGAAGGCACGGGCTCCAGAACTTGCCGCTCCCCTAGCCAAGCTGCTCCAGGACAGTTCCAACACTGGCACCTACCCAACAATGTGGAACACTGCCCAGGAAGGTCCTGTCCAGAGAAAGGACGACAGATCCAACCCGGCCAATTATCAGTCTCCACTCGATCATCAGGAACGTGATGGAAGGGGTCAGTAACAGGGCCGTCTAGCAGCACCCGCTCAGCACTAACCTGCTCAGTGACGCCCAGTGTGGGATCCCCCCCAGGGTCACTCAGCTCCTGACCTCATTCCAGCCTTGGGTCAAACATGGATTCCACACAGGAGGGGAGAGGGACAGCTCCTTAACATCAAGGCTGCATTCGGCCGAGTGTGGCACCAAGGAGCCCCGGCTAAACTCGTTCAATAGGTATCGGGGGCAAACTCTCCGCTGGTTAGAGTCAGACCTGGCACATAGGAAGATGGTTGTGATTGTTGTCAGCTCCAGGACATCTCTGCAGGAGTCCCTCAGGATAGTGTCCTCAGCCCAACCATCTCCAGCTGCTTCTTCACTGACCTTCCCTCCAGCACCAGGTCAGGAGTGGGGATGTTCACTGATGATTGTAGTGTCCAGCACCATTTGCCACTCCTCAGATACTGAAACAAGCTGGGTCACAGTATCCAGGCTTGGGCTGAGAAGTGGCAACTAACATTCGTGGCACACAACGCCAGACAATGACCATCACCAATCCGAGACAGTCTGACCACCATATCTTGACATTCAGCAGTATTCCCATCACTGAGTCCCCCCACTGTCAGCATCCTGGGGGTTACCATTGACCGGAAACTCAACTGGACTCCCCACATGAACACAGTGACTACAAGAGCAGGTCAGAGACTAGGGATACTGTGGCAGGTAACTCCCCTCCTGACTCCCCAGAGTCTATCCACCATCTACAAGGCACAAGTCAGGAGTGTCAGGGAATACTCCCCACGTGCCCCTGGATGGGGGCAGCTCCAACAACACTCAAGAAGCTCGACACCATCCAGGGCAAAGCAACCCGCTTGATTGGCACCGCATCTATAACCATCCCCTCCCTCCCCCACCGATGCTCAGTAGCAGCACGGTGGCACAGTGGTTAGCACTGCTGCCTCACAACGCCAGAGACCTGGGTTCAATCCCCACCTCAGGTCACTCTCTGTGTGGAGTTTGCACGTTCTCCCTGTGTCTGCAATCCAAAAATGTGCAGGTTAGGTGAATTGACCACGCTAAATTGCCCGTAGTGTTAGGTGAAAGGGTAAATGTAGGGGAATGGCTCTGGGTGGGTTGCTCTTCGGAGGGTCAGTGTGGACTTGTTGGGCCGAAGGGCCTGTTTCCACACTCTAAGTAATCTAATCTAAAAAAAATCTAAAGCAGCAGTGTCTACTATCTACAAGATGCACTGTAGAAACTCCCCGAAGATCCTTAGACAGCACCTTCAACACCCACGCCCACATCCATCTAGAAGGACAAGGGCTGCAGGTACTTGGAAACACCATCCCCTGCAAGTTCCCCTCCAAGCCACTCCCCATCCTGACTTGGAAATATACTGCCATTCCTTCACAGATGTTGGGTCAAAATCCTGGAAATCCCTCCCTCCCTGGCTTTGTGGGTCAACCCACAGCAAGTGGACTGCAGCTCACCACACCCTTCTCAAGGGGCAACTAGGGATGGGCTATCAATGCTGGCCAGCCATGTCCATGTCCATGTCCCACAAAGGACTTTTAAAAAGTACACCACGATCCTGACCAGATAGGCCAATGGGCTGAGAGGTGGCAGATGGAGTTTAATTCCGATAAATGCGAGGTGCTACATTTTGGGAAAGCAAATCTTAGCAGGACTTATCCACTTAATGGTAAGGTCCTAGGGAGTGTTGCTGAACAAAGAGACCTTGGAGTGCAGGTTCATAGCTCCTTGAAAGTGGGGTCACAGGTAGATAGGATAGTGAAGGCAGCGTTTGGTATGCTTTCCTTTATTGGTCAGAGTATTGAGTAAAGGAGTTGGGAGGTCATGTTGCGGCTGTACAGGACATTGGTTAGGCCACTGTTGGAATATTGTGTGCAATTCTGGTCTCCTTCCTATCGGAAAGATGTTGTGAAACTTGAAAGGGTTCAGAAAAGATTTACAAGGATGTTGCCAGGGTTGGAGGGTCTGAGCTACAGGGAGAGGCTGGATAGAGTCACACAGCGCAGAACCACATCCTGCGGCTGAACATCATCCCAAATGAAACTAGTGCCACTTGACTGCTCCTGGCTCACCCCCCTCCCAACGTTGCCAAAGTGAGGACTGCAGATGCTGGAGATCAGAGCCGAGAGTGTGGTGCTGGAAAAGCGCAGCAGGTCAGGCAGCATCCGAACAGCAGGAAGATCACCGTTTCAAGCAAGAGCCCTTCATCAGGAACATGGGCCAAGTGCTGGCAAACGGGACGAGGTGAATTGAGGAGGCCTGGTCGGGGCAGGCAGGAGATGGGCCGAAGGGTCTGTTTCCGTGCTGTGTAACTCTGGGGGAGGCTGTTGACCAGACCCTGAGCTGGACCGAGCAGATTGGTTCCTGAGGGAATGTGAGGCAGGCTTGGCCTGGTTAGGAGTTCCCAAGGGGGAAGTTGGCAGGGGGAGGGGGGGGGGTGATCTTGTTTGAAACAGTGAAGGTCCTGAGTGGATTTGACCGGGTGGATGTTGAAAAGGAGCTTTCCTCCAGAGGGAGAACTTAAGACTGGTTTGGGGGCTGGGTTGGGGGGGAGTGGGCGTCCATATCTTAAAACCCAGCCTCTGTTTAAGACAGGAGATGGAAACGCTTTCGTCTGGAGGGGCAGGGGGGAAGGTTGAGAGTCTTTTGGGTCCCTTGCTTGCGGAGGCTGGCCTTTCTCTTTTAGAAAAAAACCACACGCGTTTTGCCCGTCTGCAGTGACCTTTCCCCTGAGTGTCTCACTGGGGAGGTGAGGACCCTATGGTGTTAATCCAGAGAGCCAGTTCACGTTGCGGGGAGCGCAGATTCCAATCCCTCCCCCAGAGTCTCCCTCGAGGACCGTGAACCTGCCTGTCCATCTCACAGTGTTACAAACCGGCTCATTCTCAGGCACTGCAAGCACTGCTGCTGGGTTCCTGTCCTGGGACAATGCCACACTCGTTCACTCCCGTCAGCTTTGTACCATTAAGCTGTACTCCCGTACCGAAGTACAGGTGACGATAAAGGATACCCTGTGCTTGTCGGGGAAGGACGGACAGGCCCTTCACTGTGAGGGAGGTGGGATGGAGAGGAAGGAGCTCACACTGGAGGGCCACAGGGCAGTGGAGAGCCCACATCGCCGTGCTCTGTTTACAGCTCTGCCCTGAGGTGGGAGGCAGTTCACACACAGTCAGTGAGTAGGCAACAATACACTCCGGTCAGCACAAAATTCTCAAAATGGGGTGGCATGGTGGGCTCAGTGGTCAGCGCCCCTGCCTCACGTTTGATTCCACCCTCAGGGCGACTGTCTGTCTGTGTGGGAGTTCGCACGTTCACCCTTGTCTATGTGGGTTTCCTCCGGGTGCTCAGTTTCCTCAGTTAGGGGGGATTGGCCGTGCTCAATTACCCATAGTGCCCCAGGGATGTGCAGGTTAGGGTGGGATTGGCCGTGTTCAATTACCCATAGTGCCCCAGATATGTGCAGGTTAGGGTGGGATTGGCCGTGCTCAATTACCCATAGTGCCCAGGGATGAGCAGGTCAGCCATTGGAACCGCAGGGTTACAGGGATAAGTTACAGGGGTGGATGCTATTTGGAGGGGCAGTTTATGTAATTACCCAGAAGGCTTTGAAGTGTCCACCACATGGCATGTAGGCCAGGCCTGGGAAGGAATGGCAGTTTCCTTCCCTTAAGGACATTTGTGACCCAGATGGGACTTCCCAAAAATTGAGAATGGATTCACTGTCATCATTCGACTTTTTAACTCCCAGGGTCTTCCTGAATTCAAGTTCCACCATTGACCATGGTGGGATTTTAACCCAGTTCCCCAGGACACTCGCTGGGCCTGTGGATTAGTAGCTTGGCGAAAACACCATCAGGCCTTCACCTAACCCGTGGTGTACGCTGGGTGGGCCGAATGGCCTGCTCCCACACCAGTACGGATACTGGGATTCTCTGCCAAGGGAAAACTGGATCCCTCCAGCCCGCTGTTCTCCGAAGGCTGGTGGTCTCAGGGATCTGTACGCGGAGCTCTGACTGTTCCTCCCCCCCCCCCCCAGCGCACCACCCCATCCCCACCCCTGGGCCTAGTATATGTCCTCGCCTTCCTTGTGATCAGAGTGTCTTTCTCACTCTGACAGGCCCTGATGCTGGAGCAGTTGCAGAAACACTCCACCTCACACTCGGGATTTCAGCCAAACTCCCAGGTAATGGCCGTGGCGGGGGGGAG
>NW_025202986.1:0-8106 GCF_004010195.1 Chiloscyllium plagiosum
TGTCTCAGAGTGTCAGAGGTAGTCACAAAGTGTCACAGTGTGTCTCAGAGTGTCAGAGAGTCTCACAGCGTGACAGAGATTGTCAGAGTGTGCCAGAGAGATAGCCATAGCGTGTCAAAGAGTGTCAGAGTGTGTCTCAGAGTGTGTCACAGTGTCTCAGAGAGTGTCACATTGTGTCAGAGAGTGTCACAGTGTTCCTCAGAGCGTGACAGAGAATAACACTTTGTGTCTCAGAGTGTGTCACAGTGTGTCTCAGAGTGTCAGAGAGAGACAGAGACAGAGAGAGTCATAGTTTACCACAGTCTGAAATAAAGTGTCACAAACTATCTCAGAATGTGTCAGAGAGTGTCACAGTGAGTCTCCGAGAGAGTCCGAGAGTGTCAAAGTACCTCAGAGAGTGTCACATTGTGTCAGAGAGTGTCAATGCGTGTCTGAGAGCGAGCCAGAGAGTATCACTGTCTGTCTCAGAGAGAGTCAGAGAGTGTCACAGTGTGTCTCAGAGAGTGTAAGGGAGATTTAGAGAAAGTTAGAGATTGTCAGAGTTAGTTTCAGAGAGTGTAAGAGAGAGTTAGAGAGTATATGTGTGTCTCAGAGTGTCAGAAAAAGTCAGACAGCATTGCAGTGTGTCAGAGAGTGTCACAGTGTGCCAGACATTGTCACAGTGTGTCAGAGGAGAGTCAGATCATCTCTGTGTGTCTCAAAGAGAGTCAGAGACTGTCACAGTGTGTCCCGGAGAGAGTCAGAGAGTATCTCTGTGTGTCAGAGGAGAGTCAGAGAGTGTCACAGTGTGTCCCAGAGAGAGTTAGAGAGAGTTACAGTGTGTCACAGTCAGTCAGAGAGTGTCACAGTGTGTCTCAGAGAGGGTAAGGGAGATTTAGAGAAAGTTAGAGATTGTCAGAGTAAGTTTCAGAGAGTGTCAGAGAGAGTTAGAGAGTATCTCTGTGTGTCTCAGAGTGTCAGAAAAGGTCAGAGAGCATCGCAGTGTGTTAGAGAGTGTCACGGTGTGCCAAACATTGTCACAGTGTGTCAGAGGAGAGTCAGACCATCTCTGTGTGTCTCAAAGAGAGTCAGAGACTGACACAGTGTGTACCAGAGAGAGTCAGAGAGTATCTCTGTGTGTCAGAGGAGAGTCAGAGCGTGTCACAATGTGTCTCAGAGAGAGTCAGAGAGTATCTCTGTGCGTCAGAGGAGAGTCAGAGAGACTCCGAATGTGTCACAGTACCTCTGAGATTGCTACACTGTGTGTCAGGGCGTGTCAGAGAGTGTCAATTTGTGTCTCAGAAAGAGTAAGAGAGCGTCACAGTGTGTCTCTGATAGGGTCAGCAAGTGTCACTGTATTTCAGAGAATTTCACAGGGTGTCAGAGAGACAGAGAAAGAGACATAGAGTGTCACAGTGTGTCAGAAAATGTCACAGTGTGTCTCAGAGAGTGTCAGAGAGAGTCCGAGAGTGTCATAGTCTGTCAGAGTATGTTTCAGAGTGTAAGAGGTAGTCAGAAAGTGTCACATTGTGTCTCAGAGTGTCAGCGAGTGTCACAGTGTGTCAGAGAGTGTCACAGTGTGTCTCAGAGAGTTACAGAGAGACTCAGAGAGTGCCATAGTCTGACAGAGAGTGTCTCAGAGTGTACGAGGTAGTCAGAGAGTGTCACAGTATGTCTAAGAGCGTGTCAGAGAATGTCACTGTGTGTCTCAGAGATTGTCACAGTGCTTCAGAGAGTGTCAAAGTGTGTCAGAGACAGAGAGTCAGAGAGTGACACAGTGTGTCACAGTGTGTCACAGTGTGTCTCAGAGAGTGGCCGAGAGAATCAGGGAGTGTTGCAGTGTGTCAGATAGTGTCACAGTGTGTCTTAGAGTGTCAGAGAATGTCACAGTGCTTCAGAGTGTCAAAGGGTGTCACAGAGAGTGTCAGGGAGTGTCACAGTGAGTCAGAGAATATCACAGCGTGTCTCAGAGAGTGTCAGAGAGAGTCAGAGAGTGTCACAGTCAGTCGGAACATGTCTCAGAGTGTCAGAGAGTCTCACAGTGTGGCAGACATTGTCACAGTGTGTCAGAGAGATAGCCAGAGCGTGTCATAGTGTGGCAAATAGTGTCACAGTGTGTCTCAGAGTGTGTCACAGTGTCTCAAAGAGTGTCACATTGTGTCAGAGAGTGTCACAGTGTGTCAGAGAGAGACAGAGAGAGTCACAGTTTACCACAGTTTGATCGAAAGTGTCGCAGATAGTCTCAGAATGTGTCACAGAGTGTCAGAGAGTGTCACTGTGTGTCTCAGAGAGAGTCTGAGAGTGTTACAGTGTGTCACAGTCTGTCAGAGAGTGTCATGGAGTGTCAGAGAGAGTTAGAGAGTGTCAGAGGAAGTTTCAGAGAGTGTTAGAGAGAGTCAGAGAGTATCTCTGTGTGTCTTAGAGAGTGTCACAGAATGTCAGAGAGCATTGACAGTGTGTCAGAGAGTGCAACAGTGTGTCAGACATTGTCACAGTGTGTCAGAGGAGAGTCAGAGTGTCACAGTGTGTCTCAGAGAGAGTCAGAGAGTATCTCTGTCTGTCAGATGAGAGTCAGAGAGTGTCACAGTGTGTCAGAGCGTGTCACAGTGTGTCTCGAAGAAAGTCAGAGAGTATCACTGTGTGTCTCAGAGAGAGTTAGAGAGTATCACTGTGTGTCTCAGAGAGTGTCAGTCAGTATCAATCCGTGTCTCAGAGTGTCAGAGAGTGTCATCGTGTATCTCAGTGAGTGTCAGAGTGTGTCTCAGACAGTATCAGAGAGTGTCACATTCTGTCAGAGTGTGTCTCAGACGGTTAAAGAGTGTCAAAGTGTTTCAGAGTGTGTTTCAATGTGTCAGAGAATGTCAGTGTGTCAGAGAGTGTCACAGAGTGTCTCGAAGAGAGTCAGAAAGTATCACTGTGTGTCTCAGAGAGAGTTAGAGAATAGCAATGCGTGTCTCAGAGTGTCTGAGAGTGCCATAGCGTATCTCAGAGAGTGTCACAGTGTATGTCAGAGAGTGTCACAATGACTCCGAGATAGACATAGAGGGACACAGTGTCTCAGCGAGAGACGGTGAGTGTCAGAAAGCGTCTCAGAAAGTTTCAGAGTGTGTCAGAGAGTGTCACAGCGTGTCTCAGATGGTGTCTGAGAGTGTCACAGAATGTCTCAGAGACTGTCAGAGTGAGTCAGAGCGAGTCACAGTGTGTCGCATTCAGTCAGAAAGTCACACAGTTTGTTTCAGAGTGTCACAGTGTGTCAGAGAGAGAGATAGTCAGAGGGATTGACAGTGTGTCAGAGAGATTGACAGTGTTTCAGAAAGAGAGAGTGAAAGAATGTCAAAGTGTGTCTCAGAGCTTGTCAGAGAGTGTCACTGTGTGTCTCAGAGAGAGGTAGAGAGTGCCACAGTGCGTCAGAGAGGGAGTCAGAGAGTGACAGTGTGTCTCTGAGTGGGTCAGCAAGTGTCACAGTGTTTCAGAGAGTGTCACAGGGTGTCAGAAAGAGAGAGAGAGACAGAGGGTGTCACAGTGTGTTTCAGAGATTGTCAGAGAGTGTCATAGTGTGTCAGAGAGCGTCTCAGAGTGTAAAAAGTAGTGAGATAGTGTCACATTGTGTCTCAGAGTGTCAGCGAATGACACAGTGTGTCAGAGAGTGTCATAGTGCGTCTCAGAGAGTTATAAAGAGAGTCAGAGAGTGTCACAGTGCGTCAGAGCGTGTCACAGTGTGTCTCAGAGCGTGTCAGAGTGTGTCAGAGAGTGTCACAGTGTGTCTCAGAGCGTTACAGAGAGTATCACTGTGTGTCTCAGAGAGCGTCACAGTGTGTCTCAGAGTGTCATAGAGAGAAAGAGTGAGTCATAGTTTACTTCAGTCTGAAAGAAAGTGTCACAGGCTATCTCAGAATGTGTCAGAGAGTGTCATTGTGTGTCTCAGAGAGAGTCAGAGCGTGTTACAGTGTGTCACAGTCTATCAGAGAGTGTCACAGTGTGTCTCAGAGAGAGTCGGAGAGCGTCTCTGTGTGTCTCAGAGAGAGTCAGAGAGTGTCACAGTATGTCTCAAAGAGAGTCAGAGAGTGTCTCTGTGTGTCATAGGAGAGTCAGAGAGTGTCACATTGTGTCAGAGAGTATCACTGTGTGTCTCAGAGAGTGTCAGAGTGTATCAATACGTGTCTCAGAGTTTCAGAGAGTGTCATCGTGTATCGCAGAGAGTGTCAAGAGTGTGTCTCAGACAGTATCAGAGTGTGTCACACTCTGTCAGAGTGTGTTTCAGACGGTCAGAGAGTTTCAAAGTGTTTCACGTTGTGTCTCAGAAAGTGCCACAGTGTGTCAGAGAGTGTCACAGTGTGTCTCAGACAGTGTCATAGAGTGTTCGAGCATGTGGAAGTGTTTCTCACAGTGTGTCAGAGAGCATCAGAGAGTGTCACACAGTCTGTCAGAGCCTGTCCAAGTTTGTCTCAGAGTGTCAAGTGTGTGAGAGAGAGAGTCAGAGAGTGTGATATTGTGTCAGAGAGTGTCGCAGTGATCAGGGAGAGAGTCAGAGAGTGTCAAAGTGTGACTCAGAGGGTGTCAGAATCTGTCACAGTGTGTCTCAGAGAGAGTCAGAGTGTCACAATGCGTCAGAGAGAGTCAGAGAGTGGCAGCAATGTGTCACAGGATTTCAATGAGTGTCACAGGGTGTCAGAGAGTGAGTTAGAGAGTGTCAGAACATGTCTCAGAGTGTCGGAAGTAGTCACAAAGTGTCACAGTGTGTCTCAGAGAGGGTCAGCAAGTGTCACAGTGTTTCAGAGAGAGTTACAGGGTGCCAGAGAGAAAGTTAGAGAGTGTCACAGTGTGTAAAAGAGTGTCACAGCATGTCTCAGAGAGTGTCAAAGAGAGGCAGAGAGTATCACACTCTGTCAGAGCATGTCTCAGAGTGTCAAAGGTAGTCACAAACTGTCACAGCGTGTCGCAGAGTGTCAGAGATTCTCACAGTGTGACAGAGATTGTCAGAGTGTGCCAGAGAGTGTCAAGATAGTCTCAGATGAGCCAGAGAGCATCAGAGTGAGACAGTGACAAAGTGAGTTTCAGAGACTGTCAGAGAGAGTCAGAGAAAATCTCTGTGTATCTCAGAGAGTGTCGGTGAAAGTCAGGGAGCGTCGCAGTGCGTCAGAAAGTGTCAGTGTGTCAGACATTATCACAGTGTGTCAGAGGAGAGTCAGAGTATCACAGTGTGTCTCAGAGAGAGTCGGAGAGTGTCACAGTGTGTCTCAGAGAGAGTCAGAAAGAATCTGAGAGTGTCACAGTATCTCTGAGTGTGTCACAATGTGTCATAGAGTGTCGCAGTGTGTCTCAGATCGAGACAGGGAGTTTCACTGCGTATCTCAGAAAGAGACAGAGAGTGTCACAGTGTGTCTCAGAGCATGTCAGAGAGTGTCACAGTGCGTCTCAGAGAGTCAGAGAGACTCACAGTGTGTCTCAGAGAGTCAGAGAGTGTCACAGTGTGTCTCAGAGCGTGTCGCAATGTATCAGATAGTGTCACAGTGTGTCTCAGAGCGTGTCACAGTGTGTCAGAGAGTCTCACAGTGTGTCTCAGAGAGTCAGAGAGTATCACTGTGAGTCTCAGAGCGTGTCACATTGTGTCTCAGAGAGTGTCAGAGAGTCAGATTCTGTCACAGTCTGTCAAAGCATGTTTCACAGTGTTGGAGGTAGTCAGAAAGTGTCACAGTGTGTCTCAGAGTGTCAGAGGGAGACAGAGAGAGAGAGAGTCAGAACATGTCAGACTTTGTCAGAGTGTCAGAGAGAGACAGAGAGTGTCACAGTACGTCTCAGAGAGTGTCAGAGACAGAGAGAGACAGAGAGAGTCACAGTTTACCACAGTCTGAAAGAAAGTGTCACGGATAGTCTCAGAATGTGCCAGAGAGTATCAGAGCGTAAAACTGTGTGACTTAGAGAGAGTCAGAGAATGTTACAGTGAGTCACAGTCTGTCAGGGAGTGTCACAGTGTGTCTCAGAGAGTGTAACGGAGTGTCAGAGTGAGTTTCAGAGAGTGTCAGAGAGAGTCAGAGAGTATCTCTGTGTATATCAGAGAGTATCGGAGAAAGTCAGGGAGCGTCGCAGTGTGTCAGACATTGTCACAGTGTGTCAGAGAAGAGTGTCAGAGAGTGTCACAGTGTGTCTCAGAGAGAGTCAGAAAGTATCTTTGTGTGTCAGCGGGGAGTCAGAGAGACTCTGAGATTGTCACAGTATCTCTGAGTGTGTCGCAATGTGTCAAAGAGAGTCGCAGTATGTCTCAGTGAGAGTCAGGGAGTTTCATTGCGTATCTCAGAAAGATACAGAGAGTGTCACAGTGTGTGTCAGAGCATGTCAGAGAGTGTCACAGTGCGTCTCAGAGAGAGTCAAAGCTTGTTACAGTGTGTCTCAGAGCATGTCACAGTGTGTCAGAGAGTGTCACAGTGTGTCTCAGAGCGTGTCACAGTGTGTCAGAGTCTCACAGTATGTCTCAGAGAGTCAGAGAGTGTCACAATCTGTCTCAGAGCGTGTCACAGTGTGTCTCAGAGAGTGTCAGAGAGAGTCAGATTGTGTCACAGTCTGTCAGAGCATGTTTCAGATTGTCGGAGGTGGTTAGAAAGTGCCGCAATATGTCTCAGAGTGTCACAGTGTGTCAGAGAGAGTCAGGGCGTGTCAGAGTTTGTCAGAGAGTGTGACTGTGTGTCTCAGAGAGTGTCAGAGAGAGTCAGAGAGTGTCACAGTCTGTCAGAGTGTGTCTCAGAGTGTCAGATGGAGTCAGATATTGTTACAGTTTGTCAGAGATTGTCTCAATGTGTCAGAGAGAGATTCAGAGAGTTTCAGAGTGTGTCAGGGAGTGTCACAGTGAGTCTCAGAGAGGGTCCGAGAGTGTCACAGTATCTCAGAGAGTGTCACATTGTGTCAGAGAGTGTCAATGTGTGTCTGAGAGCGAGACAGAGAGTATCACTGTCTGTCTCAGAGAGTGTCACAGTGTGTCTCTGAGCGAGACAGATAGTATCACTGTCTGTCTGAGAGAGTGTCAGAGAGTGTCACAGTGCGTCTCAGAGCGAGACAGAGGGTATCACTGTGTGTCTTAGAGAGAGTCAGAGAGTGTCACAGTATCTCACAGTGCATAACATTGTGTCAGAGAGAGTCACTGTGTGTCTCAGAGAGAGTCAGAGAGTGTTACAGTGTGTCTCAGAGAGTGTAATGGAGTGTCAGGGAGAGTTAGAGATTGTCAGAGGAAGTTTCAGAGAGTGTCAGAGAGAGTCAGATAGTATGTCTGAGTGCCTTAGAGATGGCACAGAAAGTCAGAGAGCATCGCAGTGTGCCTGAGAGTGTCACAGTGTGTCAGACATTGTCAAAGTGTGTCAGAGAGAGTCAGTGTCACAGTGTGTCTCAGAGAGAGTCAGAGAGTATCTCTGTCTGTCAGGAGAGTCAGAGAGTGTCACAGTGTGTCAGGGCGTGTCACAGTGTGTCTCAGAGTGTGTCACATTGTGTCTCAGAGAGTGTCAGAGAGCGTGAGATTTTGTCACAGTCTGTCAAAGCATATTTCAGAGTGTTGGAGGTAGTCAGAAAGTGTCACAGTGTGTCTCAGAGTGTCACAGGGTGTCAGAGAGAGAGAGAGTCAGAGCGTGTCAGAGTTTGTCAGAGAGTGTGACTGTGTGTCTCTGAGAGTGTCAGAGAGAGTCAGAGAGTGTCACAGTATGTCTCAGAGAGTGTCAGAGACAGAGAGAGACAGAGAGAGTCACAGTTTACCACAGTCTGAAAGAAAATGTCACAGATATTCTTAGAATGTGCCAGAGAGTATCAGAGCGTATCACTGTGTGTCTCAGAGAAAGTCAGAGAGTGTTTCAGTGTGTCTCAGTCTGTCAGAGAGTGTCACAGTGTGTTTCAGAGAGTGTAGGGGAGTGTCAGAGAGAGTGAGAGAGTGTCAGGGTGAGTTTCAGAAAGTGTCAGAGACAGTCAGAGAGTATCTCTGTGTATCTCAGAGTGTCGCAGAAAGTCAGGGAGCATCGCAGTCTGTCAGACATTGTCACAGTGTGTCAGAGAGGAGTCAGAGTATCACAGTGTGTCTCAGAGAGAGTCAGAGTGTCACAGTGTATCTCAGAGAGAGTCAGAAAGTATCTATGTGTGTCAGCGGAGAGTCAG
>NW_025202987.1:0-3016 GCF_004010195.1 Chiloscyllium plagiosum
ACACACACGTGTATACACACACACACATGCACATACACGTGCACATGCACGCATGTACACACGTACGTGCACACGCACGCGTACACACACGTACGTGCACACGGACGCGTACACACGCGTACGTGCACACACACGCGTACACACACACGCACGCGTACACACACACGTACGTGCACACGCACGCGTACACACACACGTACGTGCACACGCACGCGTACACACACGCGTACGTGCACACGCACGCGTACACACACGCGTACACACACGCACGCGTACACACACGTACGTGCACACACGCGTACACACGCACGCGTACACACATGTGTATACACACGCATACACGTGTGTATACATGTACACATATACCCCTACACACACATATGCACACACACACATATGCATACACTGACATATATACATATAGATACACAGATATATACACACACAGATATATACACACAGCACACATATATATATATATACACATATCCACACGTCCACACAAACATACACAGATATATATACACATATACACAGATATATATACACACACAGATATATATATATACACACACACAGATATATATACATACATACACATATACACACTCACACACACAGATATACCTCGTGCTCCCACGATGAGGTTGAATAGTTCATCCACTTTACTAGCACCTTCCACCCCGACCTCAAATTTACCTGGACCTTCTCAGACTCCTCCCTCCCCTTCCTAGACCTCTCCACTTCTATCTCGGGCGACCGACTCAACACAGACATTAACTACAAACCGACCGACTCCCACAGCTACCTAGATTACACCTCCTCCCACCCTGCCCCCTGTAAAAACGCCATCCCGTATTCCCAATTCCTTCGTCTCCGTCGCATCTGCTCCCAGGAGGACCAGTTCCAATACCGAACAACCCAGATGGCCTCCTTCTTCAAAGACCGCAATTTACCCCCAGACGTGGTTGATGATGCTCTCCACCGCATCTCCTCCACTTCCCGCTCCTCCGCCCTTGAACCCCGCCCCTCCAACCGCCACCAGGACAGAACCCCACTGGTGCTCACCTACTACTCCACCAACCTCCAGATACATCATAACATCCTTTGTCATTTCCGCCACCTCCAAACAGACCCCACCACAAGGGATATCTTTCCCTCCCCTCCCCTATCAGTGTTCCGGAAAGCTTACTTCCCTCCAAGGCACCAAGGGATACTTCCATATCCGCCACAAATTCACCTGCACCTCCACATACATCATTTATTACAAACGCTGCACCCAATGTGGCCTCCTCTACATTGGGGAGACAGACCGCCTACTTGCGGAACGTTTCAGAGAACACCTCTGGGACACCCAGACCAACCAACCCAACTGCCCCGAGGCTGAACACTTGAACTCCCCCTCCCACTCCACCAAGGACATGCAGGTCCTTGGACTCCTCCATCGCCAGATCCTGACCACACGATGGCTGGAGGAAGAGCGCCTCATCTTTCGCCTAGGAACCCTCCAACCCAACCGGGATGAACTCCAGTTTCATTTCCCCTCCCCCCACCTTATCTCAGTCCCAACCCTCGGATTCAGCACCGCCTTCTTGACCTGCAATCTTCTTCCTGACCTCTCTGCCCCCACCCGCTCTCCGGCCTATCACCCTCACCCTCACCTCCTTCCACCTATCGTATTCCCAGCATACCTCCTCCCTACCCTTTATCTCAGCCCGCTTGGCACACCAGCCTCATTCCTGAAGAAGGGCTTATGCTGCCTGACCCGCTGTGTTTTTCCAGCACCACATTTTTCAAAGTCTGGTCTCCAGCATCTGCAGTCCTCACTTTCTCCACAGATATACACACACAGACACACAGATATACACACACACCTCAATGGCGTCCTTATCGAGGACACACTGGTCAAAGCTGAGCAGGGCGGCTCGGATGATGTGAGGGGCCGGCAGGGCAGTCAGGCCGATGTTGATGGCGTTGCTCCTCTTCAGACCCAGAACAGTCAGCTCCTGCGTCCTCCCGGAGCATGGGCGCTACATCAGAGAGACAAGGCCAGTCACAGCGGTTGTGGGAGGATGGGGCACAGGCAGACAGAGACCAGCCGCACCATCCCCCCCCCCACACCGAGGGAGAGAGAGAGACTCTCCCACACCGAGAGAAAGAGCGATTCCCCTCGTGTTTTGTTCTTCGTGGCCATTCCACCCTTTCCCACTTTGTCCTCCAGCTCCATAACCCACTCCCTGAGTCCGTCTATGCCCCGTCGCCAGTTCCTGTTGAACTCCATCCCCACCCCCACTCCCACTCCCACCCCCCACTCAGGTTGCGGCATTGACCCCAACTAGGAGGGAGTCATTCCATTACCCACTCCTTTGTCCACCTGTTCTTCGGAGAGTCCCTGCAGTGTGCAAGCAGACCATTCAGGCCAATGGCCAATCCACCCTAACCTGCACATCCCTGAGCACTATGGGTAATTTACCACGGCTTATCCACCCTAACCTGCACATCCTTGGGCACTATGGGTAATTTAGCATGGCCAATCCACCCTAACCTACACATCCCTGGGCACTATGGGTAATTTAGCACGGCCAATCCACCCTAACCTGCACATCCCTGGGCACTATGGGTAATTTAGCACGGCCAATCCACCCTAACCTGCACATCCCTGGGCACTATGGGTAATTTAGCACGGCCAATCCACCCTAACCTACATGAGATCCCACCCAGTGGGATTCGAACCCCCCCCCAATTTGGGGCTGAGAGCAAATGGCTCCCAACCCAGTGACATCACCGCTAGGCCACCGCCAGGGGGAGAACTATCCTGCTGGGGTTGAGAGGAGGTTATCCTTCACCTCTTCTCGCGCACACACACACCGTCCCCCATCCTGATGCACAATGGTAGGACCCTCCCGTTCAAACTGCCCGCCGGCTCTTCCATCTGCAACTCGGAGCGGGGGGGGGGAGTGACGCAACGTGACGTGCACGAGCGTAGGGCCGGTCCACGGTGGGTCCACCCCCCCCC
>NW_025202987.1:6290-8107 GCF_004010195.1 Chiloscyllium plagiosum
GGTCGTGGGGGAGGGTCAGGGACAGGGGAATCCGCCTTTGAGTCGGCCCTCAGCACCCGAGGGGAGGAAGGGAGAGAGGGGGGGGATGAGAAGGGTGTGGATGCGGAAGGGGAGGAGGTTGAGAAAAAATGGGTGAGGGGAGGGGGAAGGAGGATTCCAGGGGGATAAGGAGGGGGGGTGGGGGGGAAGGGAAAGATGATGAGAGAGGCGGAGGACGAGGAGAGGGCGACGAGGGAGCTCAGTCCTGGTCGAAATGAGAGATCTTCTGTTGAGGACGGAGAGCCGGTGACTGAGAGTTCCTCTGTCTCTCTCTCTCTGAAATGCATCGACGTGTCTTTCCCCTCCTCAACAATGAGTGGAATTTCTCTGCCTCTCTCTGCGCGTGTCTCTCCCTCCTCGCCAACTTTCCGGCAAATGTTTCAGTCTTGCTTTCCCCTCCCCGCCCTCCGGCCCAACCAGCCGTGAAGTTTCCTGTCGTTGTTGGCAGCCCTTCTCCCAGATTTGGGCTGACCCCCCCCCCCCCCCCATCCACTGATAAGGACGGCTCGTGCCGTCAGGCGTGTGCGACTTGGCACAGCTTTCATTTCATCTCCCTCTGTCATTCTCTCTCTCTCTCCCCCCTCCGTCTCCTCAGTGTGTGATCTCCCCCTGCCCCAGAGAGAGAGAGAGAGAGAGGCAGAGATCAGTAGGCAAAGCAGAGGGAGCAAGGGCGGGGGAGTTAGACAGCACGTTAGAGGGGCATGTTAGAGGCACCGGGGATTGGGAGGATAGCATAGATGGGTGGGGCGGGTGCGATATTGGTGAAATGATGGGCAGAAATAGGGAAAATGTGATCTGATGGGATTTGCCGGAGAGATTTCGGGAAAGTGGGGCTCAGAACTTAATTCCCCTCCTTTGTCGCTCACTCTTTCACCGTCTGTCTCCCATTGAGCGGCCCTCCTGCCATCTATCTCTCGACCTCCCTGTTATTTCCAGCTCTTGTTGCAAAAGTCGTTCTCTCTGTCTCTCCCCCCCCCCCGCCGCTTCCTTTTTCTCTGTCACTCCCTCCCAGTGCCCACTGGAAAGTGAATGATTAGAGAGGAGGGTGGAGAGAGTGTGAGAGACAGGGAGAGAAACCAAAGAGGGGAGAGAGAGAAAGAAAAAGAGAGCAAATCAGGAGGAGAGAGAGTTGGAGGGAGAGAGTGAGGAGGGACGAGAGAGAGAGAGATTGGACTGAAATGAGGGATGAGGAGCAAGTTAGAAACAGAGGGGAGAGAAAGAGATGGGGAGAAAGTGAGACAATGAGGGAGGAAATGGGTTGGATGTCTTTGCAACTGCGACCCCCTCAGTTGTGGGCGAGATCTTGCAACTGAGCTCCTCCGTGTGAGATAAAGGGATAAACAAACAGAGTAATTACATATCATTAACTGGTAATGAGCTCCGATTATATCTGAGTGACATCTCTCCGACCTCCAGCAGGCAAGGGAGGCTGGAGCTCAGAAACAAAATAAAAACAAGGGATCGCTGGGAAAACTCAGCGGGTCTGGCTGCTTCTGGGGAGAGAAAGCAGAGTTTCGGGGCCCAGTGACTCTTCCACAGCACCGTCTCGGTGTTTGGACTGTTGCCTGTGGTCCTGGAGGAGAAGGGAGAGGACGAGTACGCAGATGAGACTGAACCCTATCGGTCTCTGTCTCTCGATGCGAGCCGAGGGGAGATCAGTGACCAAATTGGACTAAGCCTATCTTCCGGCCCCTGGCGGTAAAATATTCCACAGATTCACTCCCCCCGCCCCCCCCCTTGGAGACAGAAGAAAATTCCTCCCCATAGTACCGGCTCAG
>NW_025202988.1:0-1365 GCF_004010195.1 Chiloscyllium plagiosum
GTCCACAAATTTTAAATAAAAACTGAAAGAACTGCAGATGCTCAAATCAGATACGAAGACAGAAATTGCTGGAACAGCTCAGCAGGTCTGGCAGCATCAGAGTTAATATTACAGGTACAGTGACTATTTCTCAGAACTGGACCCAAAATGTTAACCCTAATTTTTCTTCACAAATGCTGCCAGACGTGCTGAGCTGTTGCTGTTTTTGATCCACAAGTATTCACTCCCTCCTCCACTGATGTTTAGAAGCAGCAGATTGCATCATCTACAAGATGCTCTGCAGAAATTCAGTAAGACTCTTTCGATCACGTCTTCTAAACCCATGACCACTGCCATCTCGAAGGATTAGGGTAAAAGATGCACAAAGAAAACACCACCTGAAAGTTTCTCACCAAGTCATTCACCGTCCTCACTTGTAAATATATCTTCTTGAGGTGTTGCTGTGTCAAAAATCCTGGAATCCCTTCCATAATGGCATTGTGGCTATATCTACACCAAATGGATTGTTATGATTCAAGAAAGGATCTCATCACCACCTTCTGAAGGGCAACTACAAATTCTTTTTTAGAAAAAGTTCCCATGGGGCCAATCAGAGAGTTATTGTGAGGCTTATGACCTTTTGCATCCAGAACTGGAAACAGGTCCATAAACCAAGCAACTACCTGTTGCCAGCCAAATTTCACTTTGTACACATGCTGTGGTGCTGTGCCATCTATTTACCTCTTCCTATTGTTTGCAAATCAAAAGAGTAAACAAGCTCCACATTGGCTTTACACAACTTTACACAATCCTTGAATGTATGTCATTTTCCCCAGGTTCTTTATATGGAAAAATGGTCGAGCAGTTCTAAACTTGGGACCCATCATAACAACTTTTCTTCTTTCTCACAACTGCACTGTGTTGTAATCCAGAATAATCATGCTCTCACCCTTAACTCTTTCCTACTCGTTTAATTTGTTTTATGTTCTAACGTTTTCAATATTGATGATTTATAGAAAAGAGAAATTGATTTTTATAGTTTGTTTGGATAAAGAAAATTCACAATTATTAGTTTGGTACAATTGCAGGAAGTCAAAATATGTGTTTATGGATAAAGTAATGATTGTGAGTGATTGCTGATGACTGCGATTAACATCTAGAATTCCACTGTCAAACTGTATTTCTAGAATCTCAGCGAGTCCCTCTCCCACTGCAATTCCCAGGTCATTTCCTCTGCCCTGAAGCTCTTCAACCATGTCCTGAAACAAACTCACCACCACAGCCACATTTGCTTACTCTTTGCTACCTTCCCCCACCCTCCTCCCTGACCTATCACCTTCATTCCCACCCCCACTCACCTTTTGTACTCTATGCTACTTTCTCCCC
>NW_025202988.1:5288-8108 GCF_004010195.1 Chiloscyllium plagiosum
TATACAATTTCTTTCCAATTAACCTTAGCAAATTAGAGAATGTGCACTTAACACAACCCCATCCGTACAGCGCAGACTCTCTGTCCCGTTTAAATTCATTCTTTGTGTGTCTGTTCGCACCTTTAAAAATATTTTGGAATTAGCTACCGAAACTACTTTTCTCTGAAAAAAATCATTCCCGATTTCAATAACTGTAGACTGAAAACAAAACAAGCCGTGCTCCAAATTTTTCTTTATAATCCATCACTGGTTTTGAGGTTCTAAACTCTAGTTATAGATTCATCCGCCTGTGGGAAATTCCTTCCTGTTTATTCTCACCAAATTCACATCATCTGGAAAACTTCCATGTGGACACAACTGAGTTTTTGACACCACGTGATCTGTTGGTCGGTTCCACCACCCCATGAAACCCCGCCTTGCCTTTTCTAATGTCTTTAACCACCAGGGCCTCAGTGGCTTCCTTTGCAATGTTTTTAATCATTTGGCTTCTTCTACCTTCACTTTAGACTTTAAAACCAGAGTCTGTTTACGTAAGCAAAGAGGTAAACCAGCAGCAGGCTGCCGTTGGAGGACAGGCCCAGCCATGAAGTATTGATACATGCTGAACGTATACCTCATGAGGCAGCCTGGCTTCCGGTGTTCTTCCAGCCCCTGTGTGTTTTCTTTGGATTCCCGTAGTTGTTTTGTCGCTACGTAAGGAACAGGAGCATTAAGCAGCTTCCCTGTACTTTTCCTCCACCACTGTTTCCCCGTTGCTCTACGGCTTCTACTGTGTCACGTTGTTCTTCCTGCCAAACGGGAGCATTCTTCGCATCAGTTGCTTGTTATCTTCATGTTCCTCGAAGGAGAAACACAGAAGTGGAAATCCAAACTCAAACACATTAGCCCTGGAGAGAATGACTTCACGCTTTTTCATCAGAAATAATTCCGAATAACAGTGAGAAAGCACTTCGGATGTTTGCTGCAGTATATGTGAGAAAATGCAGCAAGGTCCCAGTGGGACCTTTCATAACCACTGGCAAACAAGTCGAGAGCTCCAATCACTGAGCTGCGGAACCATGCGCGAATGTGTTGCTTTTATACTGAGAAGAAAATGATGGCCTCGAGTAGAATAAACTCCATGACCAGAGGTTTGTGATGCAACCAGAGTTTTGTGGTTTAAACTTCTGCTTGAATCCTCCTTGCTTGATCACTTGTTTCTTATAACACTTCGTCACCTTCCCAATATCTCGTTATGCGACTGCGATCAAAATTTGCATAAACTCCTTTCATAGGAAAAGCTTTGAAGTTTCCATATATGAAAGGCATGATGCAGTATTGATACAGTTAAAATCGACCATGATCAATAGGTTGGAATTCGAGGGAAGGTAGATACCTGAGATTTTTTTTTAAAAAAAGAAATAAAATCTTGGTGTGGTTCGCTGGCTGGGTTGGCATTTATTGACCATCTCTAATTGTTCTTGAGTGGGCTGGAGGATATTGCAACGATAGATTGAGCGGAGACAGTTTAAAAGTTTGAATAAAATGACGAATAGTTTGATAAGTAGCAGAGCAGTGATCGGTGAAGAACCCCTGCTGCGAATACTCCTTCGTGCAGCAGAGTTGTTCAAAAACCTCAGGATTGAAACATTGGGTGAACAACGGACAACCCCTTCCCTTCCACCGTGTGAGAGCCCGTGTGGAAAGATAAAGCTGCGAAGGCAGCAGCACATTTTTGGGAAAATGGGCGGTGGTAAAATCCTCATTCTAATAAGTTACAATAAAACACTGAACAAAGATCAAGTACACGCATGAATAGAGGCAGAGGAAGTTTGACCAGAGTAGAGAGGGAATGTGACAAGACGGATGGAAGTGCATTACGATAGTTTTGTCCAAAGGGATGGAAAAGAGTTTCAGCTGCAGATGAGCAGAGATTTCGAAGAGCCGCACGATGTTAATGAGGTGAAGTATGTTTCCATAGTCATGACGCAACTGGTTCAGACTCTGACAATTATCAAGGAGAAGATTGAATCAGTGGTGAGGCAATTTCTCCACCAATGTGGCCGATTCTGCGCTCCAGCGCACCTCATCCACTTCCAGCAACTCCGCACACAAGACCCACCCCTCCATCTATGAAAAAGGCAGAATCCCCTGGTCATCACCTTCCACCCCACCAAACTCCGTTGACATCATATCATCCTCCGCCTTTTCCCAATTTTCAAACGGACGCAATCAGCAAAGATGGATTTCCCTCCCCTCCTCTAGTCGCTTTCTGTGAAGAACATTCCCTCCGTGACTCCCTTGTCAGGTCCACATCACCCACCAAACCACCCTCCCCTCGAGGCACCTTCCCATTCCATAACAGGAACTGCAAATTCCACCCACACCTCTGCCTTCAACTCCGTCCAAAGACTCAAAGGATTCTTCCACATCCATCAGAGTTTCTCCTGCATTTCCACACATGACATTTACTCTATCCATTGCTCCCAATGCAGTCTCCCCTACATTTGGGAGACAGAGTGCCTAATTGCAGAGTGCTTCAGAGAACATCTCCGGGGCACCCACACCAAATCACATATCTGCCCTGTGGCCGAACACTTCAACTCTCCCTCCCACTCAGACAAGTACATGCGGTTCCTGGGCATCCACCATCGCTCCACCTTTACCACCCGACGCCAGGAGGAAGAAGTCCTCATTTTTCACATAGGGACCCTCCAACCACACGGAACCAATGTGCACTTCAATATATTTCTCATTTCCCTCCTCCCATGTCATCTCAGTTCTTATGTTCCAAGTTAGCACCGATCTCATGATCTTTCCTATCAGTCCAGCTTCCTTCTC
>NW_025202989.1:0-8108 GCF_004010195.1 Chiloscyllium plagiosum
CATCTGACAGTGTGGTACTCTCTCTGTACAGACCCTCTGACAGTGTGGTACTGCCTCAGTACAGACCCTCTGACAGTGTGGTACTCCCTCAGTACAGACCACCTGACAGTGTGGTACTCCCTCAGTACAGACCATCTGACAGTGTGGTACTCCCTCAGTACAGACCATCTGACAGTGTGGTACTCTCTCTGTACAGACTCTCTGACAGTGTGGTACTCCCTCAGTATAAACCGCCTGACAGTGTGGTATTGCCTCAGCAATGACCCTCCGACATTGTGGTACTGCCTCAGTACAGACCATCTGACAGTGTGGTACTCCCTCAGTACAGACCCTCTGACAGTGTGGTACGTCCTCAGTACAGACCATCTGACAGTGTGGTACTCCCTCAGTACAGACCATCTGACAGTGTGGTACTCCCTCAGTACAGACCCTCTGACAGTGTGGTACTTCCTCAGTACAGATCATCTGACAGTGTGATACTCCCTCTGTACAGGCTCTCTGATCTTGTGGCACTCCCTCTGTACTGACCCTGTTACAGTGCAACACTCCGTCAATACCGACTCCCTCATACCACAAACTGAAATATTTAACCAAAGCACAACAACAAAAGTGCACATAGAAACAGTTTTTTTTTAAGATTTCTTTTTTATTGAAAGCTTCTTCAAAGAAAACAGAATTTTAAACCTAACATCCACTGATCTACATAAATTTCCAGGAGCAAACAGATAATGAAAGATCTGCCAGGCAAAGTGATGCCTGGCATTTCTGTGGCACAACTGAAACACAACTTTAAAAAATTAACTTTCTTGATCTTATAGACATCTCTATGAGTTTCTTTTAATGAAGAGAACTGTACAAAATAAGGTCTTCATAAATTAAAAAAAAGTTTCATAATTTAATGACTAGTGAAACAGCCCTGGTCTAGGACCAGGTTACAGAGTTTCCCTGTGCAGGTTTGTAACAAATGACAAAAAAAAAAGTATCAGACAGAAGGATTTTAACCCTCCAAGTTCTGGAGCTTTTCCTACATGATAAGGAGCAACCAAAAAAACCACACATTAGCTGGATGTTGGTAATATTTTTTCTGTTTTGTTTGGCTTCATGTCCTTGGATTGTGGGATGGCAGCTCTGAAGCGAGGCATTACTGTCACTTGCCTCTGCAGGAAACATTTTTCCTATTAATTGACAGAGCCGACGTTTTATTTTATTTTCAAACTATTCGTGATTTGGGACACTATTTGCCATTTCATCACTGTCAAGATTCTTTCGGAAAGAATATAGAATACACATCGGTTTCTCTTTAATTGATAGATAATTGAGAAATCGCCAAAATATTTGACAATGAATAGCCAAACAATGATCCATCATTTGTACTGCAGTTAAATAATGCCATTCATTTACTATATTCGAAATAGAGATATGCCACTCTGAATTTAAATTGAAAACACACGCCAGATTTTGTTGAAACTGTTATGCAGAAATGTCATCATTTTAAAAAAAATAGATTCTTTGAACTCGGAAGGTTAAATGCGTATTTTGGATTGATTTGTGTCTGACAAAATTTAATAAAAGACAGAAAAACATTTATTCTGTGAGGTTATAAATGATGAAAACCTTTGTGTCTGAACAAAGCAGCATAGATCTGAATTGATACACAGAGCAATCTCAATATCTGCACATAATAATGTTGCTTGGTTATCAACTGGTATGTCAATGTACCCTCCTGAAGGATTTCAAACTGGGACCTTCTCCAGTAATCTGATGCCACAGCATGACACTCAGTGTTGATATTACACCCACAATAGGAAGTGAATTTTTCACATCCCTGTTATTTACCACATTCTTTGTAAAAGAAACACGAGCCTTCTTGGGAGTCACTCATTTCTGTCAAACATGCCAAGTCAACTTTGAAATGCTTCAAAGGACTGACCCTGAGCCTGGGCAGAATCACGGAAGTCTGGCTTAAGGTTTTGCGAGCCAAAGGTCAAGCCCAAACCCGAGGCAATAGTTCTGTCAGTCAAATATTGTTCTCTGTGGTTTGAAAACCAACCATCGCTGGGCACTTCGGTTATTAACTAAAAGGCAACTTGGATGGGAGTTTCCCTTCAGAAATGTTAGTATTTTGCTACTTATAGCTTTCTGTGGATGTAACATTGACACTGCAACTGGAGGTTTGTTAGCAGAAAATGACCCCATGATAACACTGAATAGGAATTGCCAGAGCAAACAAAAAAATTAAAGCTAATTTGATGTGCATGTCTTGTGTGCAAATTGTTTAAAGCAATATAGTTTCTTATCAGCATTCCTCTTTGTGATTGTATTCTCTTTACATTGATGAAAAACAAGGATACCAATAATAATACAAACATCTCTATACTAATTAGATACAAATTCAGGGATAAGTGCTTTGACGTGCCTCAGAAAGGCAATAGTGTCTCTCTCGCATACACACATATACGCACACACTTTAAAATAAAATTTCATGATTGGTTAGCAGCACTGATATATCACACGTCCATATTTGGAAATTCAAACAAAAGTACCACTCTGGTTCACCAAACGCCAATGTAATTTTGTTAAAGGGAATTGCAAATCCTGCATCAATAAACACAGTACAGACCCGTCTAAACAGGCCACCCACAGAACTACACCTCAAGCATTGGCCTTGCTTCACAGGTATTGTCAGTTGAACAGAAGTAATGCATATATTAAGTATCTTAAATCTCGATATCAAAAAGGTGACCCCTCAACCCAGAACTGCACACCTTGAGACAATTAAGCTTGGTGGAACCATATCTATTATGGACCCATGTTTAAAGCGATTGGAAAGTAGATTGCCAAAACTCACTATCCAACAGAGATGAATTCTCACCTATTTCCTTGAGCTAAGTATATATTTGTCTTTTTAGAAGGAAATGGCACATTATTGTGATCCTCAGAGTGACTCGGTAAGGGGGTTTTAAAATTAGATCAATTGTACATTGCACTCATTTCATTTTCATTGGGTTACAACTCTGCCCTTGTCGATTTGATGAATGATAATATGATACGCTCTTGGATAATCACAGAAAAGAAAGCATCAACTCCCAGAAGCTCAACTTCTAATCTTTCATCTACAAAACAACATTTGTTTAGAAGTCCACAAGAATTGCGAAATGCACTATTCTGAGCCAGTATGTAATTTGGTTCTGTACGTTTCAGTGATGCAGTGTTGGATTCCAATATGTTCAGTCATCAGGGTTAGTATATCAGAAAACGGGAGAAGGAAGAATCAAATTCCTCTTGGGAAAATTTGAAGTGTATTCTTACATCTGCAAGAATACTACGCGATTTCCATGTGAACAAAATTAAAAATCCTTGGCACACTATACGTTAATTTGTTTGAAGATATGAGGAGAAATTCACTTTGGCCTAAAGTAGTTCGCACGTCCTCAGGGTGAGCCAGAAGCTCAAGGCTCATTCAATATTGTACCTTAGACCTCTTCTAAATATTTACAGAAAGTTGCAGGAGCCCGTTGGGGCTCAATAGAGCCGGCAATAGTGGCTTACAGGTAGATCCTGGTTTGTGGAAAGGGCTGCCAAACTAGAGGGGCGTTACTGTAGGCTGGTTGCAGCCCATAGAAATACTGTAGATTCACTGCCGTCATCAATCCCCTTTTAAAAGATCGTTGGTTATGCCACAGGTGAAATAATAAAAACTGAGCACAGTATGCTGGATGATGTTCTGCTTGGTATCTGACCAATTTTGGAGACAGGTTTCTTTAACTAGGCTTTTGGCACCCATTATATGTAACTGATCTAGTGCCAGTTTAAAGTGGTCACCAGGAAAGCCTTAATATTACCCCAAATCATTAGTGTTTGATTTAACCTTGCCATATTGAACCTCACTGAAAATAATGGGTAAAACAAGTTTGAATTTAATCCCCAGTCTTACTTGTACTGGTAAAATATTTCAGAATTATTAAAATAAACATACTTAACATTTACTTTCCAAATATCTCATTTATCTTACAAGAATTTGAAAAAAATACTAATTCAATTAAACAGGTGGCTTGTAATGTACAAGAAGAAAAAAAGGGCACAATTGAACAATCTGTAAAAAATTGGACTTTTTCAACTGACTTTTCTGATAAAATACTCTCTGGGTGTTCTGAAGAGTCTGAACTACAGCTCAAATTGTAGAGATTGAATTAGAAATATGATTGAAATCCATCTTGGATAGACTGACACAAAAAGATACAGTCCCTTGAATAATATTCCAGACCCATTGAGAGTGCTGGCACAAACATTGTGTTTTTAAAGAGGTGAATTGCTTGTTGGTCACGACAGGACATTTTTCTTTTGGTTATGTTCATTGGCTGGTATATCCTAAACCCCATTTCAAGTACATTAATTGCTTATGCCTAACTTAACCCTTGCCCTCCTGATTTTCTCCTCCTCATAATCCCTGATTGTCAGCAATATCTTTCGTTTCTCTAAATCAGAAGGGAAAGAGTTGTTTCTATATATTTTCTCACATTCAGAATGTTAATAATCACAAACAGCCTTTACCCAATATTGCTCCCTTACTTCTTTACCATAACATCCCATTGGGAACAAAGCCATGAAATGAATGGACTATCGACCGTACTACTAAATGACAGCAGCGGCATGTTGCAGTAGCAATAGTTACCTTTCAGAATGGGAAACACAACTCTGTATTTTGCACAATGTATTTATGTTGAGCTACAACACAAATATCAAAGACACAGAGATTTTTTTTCCACCACTAAAATGGTGTCACTTCTTGACTGGACTCCAAAATTGAGTCGATGATCTGCTTGATTTGACAGTACACATACTATCAATATAGCTCCAGCACAAAGTCATTCCTTTGACATACAAAGGAAGCATATTTTAATATCAGATTTTGACTTTAGTAGAGTATAAAAGTGGTTTGTCACTGGGGCAGTGGCTGTCCTACCTGCTACCATTGTGTGTAGGATCAATAAACAGAGTTTCTAAGCCTGGGCATGTAGCAACTATTTCTAGGCTGCTAATGTCCTGATATGTACCTGTACATCTCATCAATGTCCTGTGGAGGCAATCTGCACACAAGAAACGCTGGGCACATTAAAAAAAGGAAGAAAAAAATTGAAGCTTTGCAAAATGCTGGATAACAGCTGCTCAGCACATTAGGAGATGGCATAGACTGAGGTAGATAAATGGGCTATCCAGATGCATAAAGTATGAAGGAAGACTGAGAAAGTAATAACTTTGCAAAGAGAACAAATAATGCACATTTACAAATACATGTTAAGGTCAAAGTTAGGACAGAAAAAAATTTGATATTTTACAGAATTAATCCTTCTTTCGATGTACATGGAATTTTCCCCTGTTACCAGTGCACCACCAATAAGTTTAGATAAACATTCTGACTGCGTATGAGTTATTAGAGAGTAACCAGTGGAAGAAAAGTTTAAAGAAAGTAAAGTAAGAACTGGTCCGGCCATGTAGGTCAAATAAAGATTTAAAAAACAACAGAAAAAATCTCTAGCTTCTTGACTGCTTTAGGGTGTCACTTCATCTTTGGTATAAAATAGGCCATCCTTAGGCTGCATTTGATCCACAACTATGAAAATTAAAGACTACAGAAATTGTCCACAATTTCTTCAATCTATTGCTTTTGCTTTGATTTCTTTTTAACCATAAGCTCCTATCTAACTAGTTCGCACCTTTTACTCTTTAGCTTGCATCTGCAAGGTGACAAGCAAAGCAGACTAAAAACATTTTAAGCTAATAAAAAAGATTGCAAATATAAAGCACTAATTCTGCTGCTAGCAATTATGCTTTGTAAATAAAACAATCTGCCTTAAGCGATAAACTGCATTTTGTACAATGCAGTCACTTTTTTTTTCAAATCGCAAAACGCTTCAGCCTTCTGCAAATTGTCAGTTTCCACTGCTTTAAGACAAAATTCATTAAAAGTCTCAGCAATTTTTTTAGATTTTGTCAGTTGTCCTTGTTCTTTATCAATAAAACCATGTTCTTCTGCAAAAGAAGACAAGCAACATTTTTTTTTTGTTTTTTTTTGTTTTAACCTGTACAGCTTATTAGCATTTTACCTCCCTATAAAGTTAAGCTTTTATCAAATTCTTGCACCAACCACTTGGTCCAAGCACATAATTTCAATCTAGAATTTCTAACGCAAGGTTGACAGCTGGCTTTGAGAGCCTGACGTCTTCAAAATTAAGGCAATTAAGAGTCAAGATAAATCTTAGCTAAACGTTTCTGAAAAACCTACAAATTAATAAAAGACATGAAAAAAAGAGTAGCTTAATATCAGAGGAAGACCATTAAACTTTCCTAAAACACTGCAGCTTCCTTCCTCTTCCAAACTTGTCAGTCTTACAGTTCTAAGTCTATCCGAACATACAAATCATTTATATTTTACCTGTTCATCTGAATGAAAAGTCAAAACAATCCCTTTTATGGGATTTTCTTTCTCTTTTAAAAATAAGCTTTTATAGCAAAATTAAACTGTCAGACTACATCACTGAACCATTTGCACAGCACATAAAAACACTTTTTTTTGTCAGGTAAGGTACGAAATAAAAAGCATTCATTCAACGCCTGTGCAAACTGGAAGCCACCTTCATGTTCACTGAAGTTTCCTGGTTCAAGGCAATTTTCAGCTCATGATTCCTGTTTTCAGTCCTGTTTACTGTCTGTGGAAATAAAACAGAAAAGAATGTCAGATAACATAAAGGCGTTCAGCAAAGAATTGAGTCCTGTTAAGTACACACTGAATTTATCACTGAATCTCTACAGTGCAGAAAGAGACCATTTGGTCCAGCAAGTCGGCATAGACACCCTGAAGGTTGTTACACCAAGACCCAGTCCATCTAGCCCATCCCCGCATTTAGCATAAATCCACCTCGCCTGCATATTCCTTGACCCTATGGGCAATTCAGCATAGCCAATCCACCTAACCTGCATATCTTTGGACTGTGGGAGGAAACCCATGTAGACATGGGGAGAACATGCAAACTTCACCCAGACAATCACCTGAGGCTAGAATCAAACCCAGGGCCCTGGCGCTGTGAGGCAGCAGTGCCAACCACGGAGTCGCCACAACACATTGTGCCTTATTCCAGCATGTAAAATTATTTTTGGGTGAGATTTTCTGAACTCAATAAGTGAAGTCGGGAAAAGTTTGCAGATGAGCCAGCTGTACAGTAGCATGGTGTGGGGGTAGTCTATATTCATCCCGCGTGCAGATTTTTAAAAGGGACAGAAAGGACCAGTGAACGAGTGTGAGTGCAAGCCAGTCCTCACTCCTGTTCTAACCTTGGATCACCAAGCGTGACTGTGGTGCTCCCTCCACTGTCTAAACTAACTCAACTAATTCAATACAAACCAGCAAAACTAGAACCAATTTTATCCTGTATAACCACTCAATTGGTGGTTAATACACCACAGGACACAATCAGCCACTGAAATCTGATGCAATATTCAAAACTGATCTTCTGAGAAGTAATTTCTTCGCATATCAGAAGAATGATATAAGGACAGGAAAAATCAAAATCATCTTCTACTATTTTGATCATCTTTCTGGATTATGAAGGGAACATTATGGCTCAGTGGTTAGCACAGCTGCCTCAGAGCGCTAGGGACCTGGGTTTGATTCCGGCCTTGGGCGACGTCTGTGTGGAGTTTGCACATTCTCCCCGTGTCTGTGTGGGTTTCCTCTGGATGCTCCAGTTCCTCCCACATTCCAAAAGATGTGCAGGCCAGGTAAATTAGCCATGCTAAATTGCCCATAATGTTAGGTGCATTAGTCAGAGGTAAATGCTGGGAAATGAGTCTGGGTGAGTCACTCTTTGGAGGGTTGGTGTGGACTTGTTGGGCTGATGGGCCTGTTTTCACGCTGTAGGGAATCTAATCTAATGACGATATAATGAAGATAGAGGTATCAGCAATGACATTCTGTGAAAGAATCAACACAAATCTAAAGTTATCGCATGTAGATTTGGTGATAGATGGGGTGGCACGTTGGCTCGGTGGTTAGCACTGTTGCCTCACAAGCGCCAGGAACCTGGGTTTGATTCCTGCCTCAGGCAATTGTC
>NW_025202990.1:0-8111 GCF_004010195.1 Chiloscyllium plagiosum
GGGGGGGGGGGGAAGTATGAAGACATTATGGCTTTGGGGTATATTTTGTCCTTTTGTTTTGCATGTCAAGAGGGGTTGAGACAGGTGGCCAAGCAGTTTGCTCCAAAGCCAATAAAGTAAACCGCTTGTGAGGCCTTTTTTTAAAAACGTTGGAACAATAGAATGGGTGGGGTCAAGCTCCAGAGAATCAGGATTTCTTTTTAGTTTTAGCCTTCAGCAGTAGTTGCTAGGGTCTTGATGCTGGATGTGGAAGCTGTTATTCCTCTCTCTTACAACTAAAAGCTGGGATTCTCTTCCTGATGCTAGAATTGTATGTGAGACAATCTATCTTATTGAGTTTGCCTTTGCCAAGGGTGTTTATGGGATGTTACTATAATGGAACAGCTAAGCATTTCTATAGAATTACAATTAAGCCAATTTTTAAAATATTTTGTCTGTACTTTAATTAGTGTAAAAATAGTGTGTTTTGCACAGTGTTGAATAGCTTGACCAATTAAATTGCATCTGGAGCATAATGCCTTACACTTGCCTTTTTAAAGTAGGAAAAGGTAGGGTCTAGGCTAAATGAATGTTTTGAGGGGTTTTGTCGTGGTCCACAACACACATTTGAAAGAATGAGAGCTGTAATGTTCAAATCAGTTAAGCAAAGGCAATTTACCTTTTACAAAGAAATATAGATTGAAGTATTTTCTTCACCTGAGTTAACCTAATACCTAATGTGGAAACATAATTCACATTTTGGGATTGCATCCATTTCAAAGTATAAAAAACATCTAGCAGGGAGCTGCTATTTTGTGCAGAAACCACAGAAAAGTGGGCATTTTGTTGAGCTAACTGTTTGACACAGTTTTGATTTCTCTGACGCAGAGAGAGAGGTCTGTGATTAGGTAACACAACCAGCAAGAGGAAAAGGTCTTTATCTGCTCCCACATTCTAACAATAAAAACCCTTTGTTTACACATGCTATCTTACATGTTGCACAACATTTCAACAATGAACTCCAGGCTACCAATCATATCTGAATGAAATGATTTTCATAGTAACTCTTTACTACTCAAGTCCCTCACAACTCCTTCATGATCACAATTACCTAATATAGGTAGTTTACCATTTATAAACAATTTTTAGAAAGTTTCAGACGTAGCAGTTTATATCCAATACACTTTTTCATTAGATAAAGAAGGAAAATCTATGACTTAACAGATGAGATTGCTTTATTAATTGTGAAGCTGACCTGTGGAATTGAGGAGCGAGACAGTGGTTTTGGAGTGGAGGAGTGTTTGTCCCTGATGTCTTGCAGAATTTGGTCATCTTCAGTAGTACTAATCTTTCCCTCCGGTAGGAAAACTCCAGACTTCCTTCCAACAAGAATGCTGGGTTATTTCCCTGGATCTTCTCCCTCTCCCTCTTCCTCAATCCTTGTATTTTCTGTTTGTAACTCTGCTGTTCCAATTCTTTTCTCTTAACAAGCCTCATTACGCACTTCAGTCTCCCATCTTAACTGAGGTGTGTAAATTGTCAAGCTCCCTTTGTAATTTGTTTCCTAGACTCCTTGCACTTTTTAAAAATTCTGCTGTATGCCTCATGTGAACACTATAGGCAAGCTTGTTATAGAATGTTTACAACTTTATTTTACCTCTCTTGACTTCCTTAGGGATTTGATGAAAATAGACTCTTAATCCCTATCACATTCCTCTCTAATACATCTATTGCTCCAGTTACCCCAGTCTTTGCTGTCAAGCTTCCTAGTTCCCTCTCTAGCATGTGCCAATGGTATTGCACTTCTCTGCTTTCACTTAGTTATTCCACATGCATCTAACTGCAATCTAAGACTTCTTCCCAAAATTAAAGCCAATTAAGCCTCGGCTTGTATAATAATCCACTTTTGACATCACTGTTGATTAATACTTGCTAATAATGTAAAAGGTTAGTGTAAGATTGCAGCATCGATTATTTTAAATTGGATTATTTACAAATTAAAAGGCACTGCATACAAACACCCGTGAATATGAATTGGGGCATTTACATGTAGGGAGAGACTTCGAGAAAAATTGAGGACAATGAATTCAGAGAAGAAAATAAGATGACTTGCAATGAAAGTTGAAATCAATGAGAACCAGTAATGATTTGGTATAAAATGCAGGGGGAGAAATCAATATATTTATCAAGGTGAGAAACTTGCATGCAACTTGGTTGAAGTGGTAGATTTAGATTTTTAAAAGAGGCGAAGACATGTGTGGAATAAGGTAAGATTCTGAAAAATTGCTAGAGGAATAAAGTGCAGCAAAGTGTTAACTGACAATTTGGACAAGGTAAATGCGTGAAGATATAGACAAAAGGGAAGGTGCCATCACCTCTTGGCCAGATTTGTCAAGGTTATGAAGTCATTGTAACTCATGGTTGGCAAGAATGTGGAAAGTGACAGTGTAAGCTGATTCATTGACAGAAGTTCACAAAGTCAGCAATGAATGGAACAGAAAATGAGTAGGATGGGGTAGTTAGTGTTGCTTCTCCTGAGAAGGAGTCAAATCTGAGACAGTGGTGGAAGAGCAGAAAGGTTGGGAAGGTGAAACGAGCGATTGCCTGTTATGATAATATGCAAAATAAAAATTAGGCATGCCCTGATTAATAGCGCGAAATTGAGAAACCAAAGGAGATCTCAGTTTCTGTAAGAATAATAAGGTGATTGTAGTAGGAGATTTTAACTTTCCAAACACACTGGGAATGCCATAGTGTTAAGTTTTAGATGGAGAGAAATTTAACTGTGTACAAAAGTTTCTGATTTAGTATGTGGATGTAACTACTAGAGAAGGTGCAAAACTTGACCTACTCTTGGGAAATAAGGCAGGGCTGAGAAGTCAATTGGGGAGCACTTTGGGGCCAGTGATTACAATTCTATTAGTGTTAAAATAGTGATGGAAAAGGATAGACCAGATCTAAAACATAAAGTTCTAAATTAGAGAGAGGCCAATTTGTACCGTATAAGGCAAGAACTTTCAAAAGATTGGGTGTGGATGTTCACAGGTACAGGGACAGTTGGAAAAATGGGAAGCCTTCAAAAATGAGATAACGAGTGTCCGGAGGCAGTATGTTCCAGTTAATGTGAAGGGCAAGCACTGGTAGGTGTAGGGAATGGTGGGTGACTAGAGAAGTTGCGGTTTTGGTTAAGACAAACAAAGGAAACATGTCAGTTATCGAGTGGATCCCTAGAAGAGTATGAAGTCAGTAAGTGTATAGTTCAAAGATGAAATCAGGAGGGCAAAAAGATCACTTGAGAAAGCTTTGGCAAATAGGGTTAAAGAGAATCCAAAGGGATTCTACAAATACATTAAAGACAACCAGGTAACTAGAGAGAGAATAGGGCCCCTTAAAGGTCAGCAAGACCACCTGTGTGGGACTGCAGGAGAGGAAGGAGATACTAAACAAGTATTTTTCATCATTGTTTACTCTGGAGAAGGACATGGAAGATAGGCAACATGAGGAAATAAATAGTGACATCTTGAAAAATGTCCATTATTAAAGATGAGGCGTCACTGTACCTCTTAAATTGTATAAAGGTGGATAAATCCCCAGGACCTGATCAGGTGTAGCACAGAACTCTGTGGAACTAGGGAAGTGATTGCTGAGCCCCTTGCTGAGACATTCGAATCATCAATAGCTATTGGTGAGGTGCCCAGAAGACTGGAGGTTGGCTAACGTAGTACCACTATTTAAGAAAGATGGTAAGGAAAAGCCTATAGACCCGGTGAGCCTGATATTTGTGGTGGGCAAGTTGTTGGAAGGAATCCTGAGGGGCAGGATTTAATGTATTTGGAAAGGCAAGGACAGATTAGGTGTAGTCAGTGTGGCTTTGTGTGAAATCGTGCCTCACTAACGGATTGATGAGAGAAGTGCAGTGGATGCAATCTATATGGACTTCAGTAAAGCGTTCGACAAGGTTCATCATGGTAGACTGGTTAGCAAGGTTAGATCACATGGAATACTAGGAGAACTAGACATTTTGAATTTACAAATGGCTTGAAGGTAGAAGATAGTGGGTAGTGGTGGAGGGTTGTTTTTTAGCCCTGTGATCAGCGGTGTGCCACAAAGATTGGTGCTGGGTCCACTGCTTTTTGTCATTTGTATAAATGGTTTAGATGGTGAACATATGAGGTGTTGTTAGTAAATTTGCAGATGACACCTGAATTGGAGGTGTAGTGGACAGCAAAGAAAGTTACCTCAGAGTACAATGGTATCTTGATCAGATGGAATTTAATTTAGATATATATGAAGTGTTGCATTTTGGAAAGGCAAATCAGGGCAGGACTTATTCATTTAATGGTAAGGTCCTGGAGAGTGTTGCTGAACAAAGAGACCTTGGAGTGCAGTTTTGTAATTCCTTAAAAGTAGAGTAGAAAAGTTGCAGGTAGATAGGACAGTGAAGAAGCCATTTGGGATGCTTGCCTTTATCGGTCAGTACTTTGAGTATAGGAGTTGGAAGATCATGTAACTGTACAGGATATTGGTTAGGCCACTTGGAATATTGTGTGCAATTCTGGTCGTCTTCCTATCGGAAGGATGTTGTGAAACTTGAAAGGGTTCAGAAAAGATTTACAAGGATGTTGCCAGCGTTGGAGGATTTGAGCTATAGGGAGAGGCTGAATAGGCTGGGGCTGATTTCACTGATGCGTTGAAGACTGAGGAGTGACCTTATAGAGGTTTATAAAAATCATGAGGAGTATGGATAGGTTAAATAGTCAAGGTCTTTTCCCTGGGGTGGGGGAGTCAGAACTAGAGGACATAGGTTTAGGGTGAGAGGGGAAAGATATTTAAGGGACCTAAGGGGCAACTTCTTCACACATGGTGGTACGGGTATGAAATGAGCTGCCAGAGGAAGTGATGGAGGCTGGTACAATTACAGCATTTAAAAGGCATCTGGATGGGTACATGAATAGGAAGGGTTTAGAGGGATATGGGCCAAGTGGTGGAAAATGGAACGAGGATAGGTATGGATATCTGGTTGGTTTGGACGAGATGGACCGAAGGGTCTGTTTCCGTGCTGAACATCTCTCTGACTCTATGGTTCTACAGTTACACCACTATTGAAAAACTGCATTCAATTCCGGTCTCCCTGCTATACGAAAGTTGTTAGACAGTATATTCCTGTTGGAGTGAAAGGGAATGCTGGATGCCTAAAGAAATTGAGGGTTTGATTAGAAAAAAGGAAGCATATGACAGGTATAGATAGGATAGATCGAATCCTTAGAAGAGGCAGTAGGAGTATACTTAAGAGGGAAATCAGGAGGGCAAAAAGGAGACATGACGTAGCTTTGGCAAATACAGTTGAGGAGAATCCAAAGGGTTTTTACAAATAAATTAAGGACAAAAGGGTGTCTCGGGAGAGAATAGGGCCACTCAAAGATCAGCAAGGTGCCTTTGTGTGAAGCTGCAGGAGATGGGGTAGATATTAAAGGAGTATTTTGCATCAGTATTTACTGTGGAAAAGGACATGGAAGATATAGAATGTAGAGAAATAGATGGTGACATCTTGAAAAATATCCATATTACAGAGGAGGAAGTGCTTGATGTCTTGAAACGCATAGAAGTGGATAAATCACCAGGATCTGATCAGGTGTACCTTAGAACTCTGTGGGATGCTAGGGAAGTGATTGCTGGGCCTCTTGCTGAGATATTTATATCATCAATAGTCCCAGGTGAGGTGCTGAAAGACTGGAGGTTGGCAAATGTGGTGCCGCTGTTTAAGAAAGATGGTAAGGACAAGCCAGGGAACTACAGACCAATGAGCCTGACGTCGGTGGTGGGGCAAGTTGTTGAGGGAATCCTGAGGGCCAAGATGTACATGTATTTGGAAAGGCAAGGACTGATTCGGGATAGTCAACATGGCTTTGTGCATGGGAAATCATGTCTCACAAACTTGATTGAGTTTTTTTTTGAAGAAGTAACAAAGAGGCTTGATGAGAGCATGGTGGTGGATGTGATCTATGTGGACTTCAGTCAGGCATTCGACAAGATTCCCCATGGGAGATTGGTTAGCGAGGTTAGATCTCATGGAATACAGGGAGAACTAGCCATTTGGATACAGAACTGGCTCAAAGGTAAAGACAGAGGGTGGTGGTGGAGGCCTGTGACCAGAGGAGTGTCACAAGGATAGGTGCTGGGTTCACTACTTTTCATCATTTATGTAAATTATTTGGATTTGAGCATAAGACACAGTAAGTTTGCAGATGACACCAAAATTGGAGGTGTGGTGGACAGCGAAGAAGGTTACCTCCAATTACAACGGGATCTTGATCAGATGGGCCAACGGGCTGAGAAGTGGCAGATGGAGTTTAATTCAGCTAAATGGGCTAATATAATTGCAGCATTTCAAAGGCATCTGGATGGATATATGAATAGGAAGGGTTTAGAGAGATATGGGCGAAATGCTGGCAAATGGAACTTGTTGGCATGGACGAGTTGGACCGAAGGGTCTGTTGCCATGTTGTATATTCCTAAAATTTAAAAGCCATGGAATAGTGAGATAGTAGAAGACATCAGTTGTCTTGTAGTGGAGTCAGTAAACTGATCTCCATGTATGAGGACAAGACAGTCAAGATACTCTTCTAACCTTGAATACTTTTATCATTTGTAATGCAAAAGAAGTAATTTCTAAGACAGGTACTTCTTATTTAACATTGCCCTGTATCGTATTATTTTACTTAACTTTTTTTTAAAGGACGTGTTTCTTCACATTGATCTTTCTCTTTTACGTTGTGGATCATCCTGCATCAGTCATCTTGTGCTAGAACCTGATCAGCACTTTGAAAAGTTAAAGAGATTAAATTGAAAAAGTGGTTGACAGAGTGGAAGAGGAGACATCCGAATCTGTGCTACTCAGGCTTTTTTAAACTTTAGTCAGCAACACAGTAAGTGGTGGAAATGAGCTGCCTTATTGATGTTAAAGTACCTATTTGAGTTAGCTCAGGGAATCTCTGATGGACTTGACCTGTAAGCCCCTCTCTGTTTGTCCCGGAGATCATACTCCGTGGTAGTCTAAATTATAAAACTCTTACAGTTTAGTTTAAATTGTTATCCTTATTTACCAATGGCATAAGTGTTACACAAGACTGTAGGTACCTACAAGCCAGGCTTAAGCTAAGGTTTTAAAACCATTAGTAGAGTCGCGGTGCCAGCTTTAACTCCCAAGAGCTGTCTCAGGCTACTCCCTTTATTCCTGCAAACAAGCTGTCTTTATACAGAAATTGGTATTAAAATTACAAAAACAGCACATGTCCTTAATCAGATAAGCAGCAATAAATTAGCAAAGGTTTATAGAGGAAGAGAAATTCATTGACAGGTCTGAGTACGCTTGACTAATTAAGCTAAATGTACATCAAAGTGGGATCCCTGACACAAACCAGGCCAAATGGTCAATTGCTTTGGCTAGATCACCTTCCCGTTTAACAGTACATAGTAACAAGAGGTTAAAATTATGTGGAAAAGATCATGAGGTAACCTCGCTCAGCTAACATGCCCACTATCATACTACAAAATGACTCTTTCTTTTAATATCATAAATTCCAAAAATGCAAATTAAATTCATAACATTCCCGGATCTCGAGCTCCAGGGAACAACACAAACATTCAATCCATGACAAGCAAGTGTACACTCAAATCAGACCACAAAGAGTTTACCTTCTACATCAGTTTCCATCTTGTCTCTCCCTCAGAGTCCCTTGAGCCCTTAGGTCAGTGAATGTAATTTTCAGAGGACTGTTTTCCCTCTCTTTCTCACACATGAACACCTTGCAACTTTCTTACTATGTCAGTTTCATGGTTTGTTTTTTCCTAGCTTATAGGGGTAATGAGACATTCACATTCCAGAACAGTCAAGATTAGGGAGCTGAGCTTCATAAATTCAAATCTGCTCAGTGTGGTATACATGAGAATGTAATCAGGATTCTTCTGTTAAGTGCATATTCCATTCAGCTTATTAAATTACGAGTTATTTTCCTATTGAGTATGAGTTTTGTTAAGAGTCTTCAGTATAAACCAGAAACTCAGTTATCCAACATGGGGGGAGAAGGAAATACTGCCATACATTCCACAAGTGAACAAATGTTATCACCTTA